>NC_041395.2:291989329-292044329 GCF_900747795.2 Erpetoichthys calabaricus
AGTCGGAGTATCTGTTGTAGAAGTTGCTGATTTGCAGTCACTCTGCTTCATGGATGCCGGATTGTGTGTTTCAGTGGCACTATCATTGAATCTGTTGGAAGCTGTTCAGGGCTCAACAGCGCTGTCACCGTTTTTAGTGATTTGGGTGCCTGAACCACAACCTGAGATATTTTTACATCTTCATCTGAGAAACAATGTCTTTAATGTGCCTCTTAATACTCCTGTCTGTAAGTGATGAGAAAACAGCAGCCTGCTGTTCAAGGTAGTGCTCAAGCACACCATGGCTTGAGTTCCACCTTGTAGGAACATCCATAATATGCTTGTGTGAAGGAGCAGCTCTTATTTTTCCTTCAGCACTGCTGCAGCAGTAGTGCTATTGTAACAAGGTATCTCTTCTAAGGTGGATGGAATCCTTTCTAGGAACAAAAGAACTGGATGGAGGCACACTTGTGTTTCAGAAAAAGCTGTATTCTCCACAGCTGCTAGCACATGGCAGGGCCAAATCAAAACAAAAATAATCTTGCTTCCTCTCACATATCCTCCCATACCTTGAATGCTTAAGTTTATAAACACTACTTTAAAACACATTACAATTTAATGGAGAAATTAACATTGCAAGTCTAATTGTACATATATATAGTATACACATATTCCCATTCCAATATAATGAACATTTACCCCTATAATTTAACCCTTAAGTGACAACATAATTTTATACTACGATGAAAAAGTGACCATTTTTCTCTCTCCATCTGCAAGCCCGGCTATCTGGGTAATGTTCATTCAAAGCACACATTAACAATATTACCCGGTCTGCAGATTTTCACCTCCGCAATATAAACTGTTTTTGTCCATTTCTTACACCTAAAAATACTGCTGTCATTGTATATGTTTTGGCAACATATCACATTGATTACTGTAATACTCGGTTGGTTGGCCTTACTCACAAGCTTTTGCATAAGCTTCAATTGGTTCAAAATTCTGCTGCTTGTGTTATTAGCACAACCACCTCCATAGAGCACATTACTCTGGCTCTTTGTAAACTCCACGGACTTCCTGTGAAACATCTTATTGGTTTCAAGATTTTGTTATTAACATTTAAAGGTCTTCATAATCTGGCACCTCTATATCTGTTACACATTTATTTATATGCCCACTCGTAGTCCTAGATCTTATTCAAATCTCCCTGTTATGCCTTCTGCTCGTTTATCTACCATGGAGTAAAGATCCTTTAGCTTCATCACTCGGTGTCTTTGGAACACGCACTCTCAAGATATTTACTGCATTGGTTTACTTCCCAACTTTGCCTATTCCTCCAATTTTTTTTTTTGACTGTACGGTTTTTGTACTTTATGATCATATTTTCATGATGTTATTTTAATTGTTTTCATTATACTTTTTCTTTTACTTATTGTAAGGTGTCCTTGAGTTCCATGAAAGGAGCCTTTAAATAAAATGAATTATTACTAATATTTTGTTATGCCAGGTTAACTGCATCGAATGTGTGTACATTCCCAGTGCTCTTGGTGTTATCTGTTGTCATGGGAATGGTGGCGTTTACTTTGTCAAATTTCCACTCCACTACAGCTTCAATAGTATTTTTGACAAGTGGTCACTTGCGTGACTTTCACAGAAAGCGCGTGTCTGGAGAACAAGGTTTGCGCTGAGACTGTGATGAAGCTTTCTGTTGCACAGGAGATCGACCCATCTGGAGTTAAAGCAATTTGCACTGCTCAAATTCTCCAGCAGTTTAGACTTTACTTCATTATGAAGTTTAGGCAACACATTTTGACTGAAAAGCGGTTGGCTCGGCACATTGTATCTGTATTCCAGCACACTGAGCAAATACGTAAGCATTTGTGCAATTGTTTTTTTCTTTTGTAACATCTTTTTTACTTTCATGTTAACACCCTTGCGTAATCACCGTCTTCGTGGTTATACACTGTAATGCTTGTGCTTGGTCGGCCAGTCAGCAAACATTCGGCACATCCTTTAAGTTGCGAGAAGCAGATCATAGATATGTGATACAGTACCTGCCAAATAATACAAAGAGTACACAACATGTGTTTCGCCCTAATTGGGGCTCATCAGGTGTACGCACCTTGGCTTCCCCTTACGAGGATCGAACCTCTGACAAGAGCGCCTGAGGTGCACCAAATTAGGTTGAAACACATGTCGTGTACTCTTTGTTTTATTGACAGGTACTATATATATATATATATATATATATATATATATAAAAAAACAAACAGATATCGCTAGGTAAGCGGAGGCAAGGTGCACTCCAAAACGCAGAGGTAGTCCGACTCCCCACTCCTGATGTCACACTTCCATCTCCCCTCAGCCCGCAGCCTCTGTCTCGGATTAGCGCGAACTATGATAAATAACGCGATGAGAGAAATCACAGAATCAACTGGAATGTTCCAGCAAATTATAGAAAAAAACCTGATCTGAATCCATTAAGTTGTTCTCTTGTGAAAAGCAGACAGACATACAGACAGACATTGGATTTTATATATAGACAGATGAAAAAAATGCAGAAATTACTTTATTAACATCCTTCTCTGTACCACACATAATAATGCAATCTTTGATGGTTACAAAAAAAACACATTTGACTCCTACATATGACAAGCCAGGCTCCTGCAAATGCTGGCACAAGCCAAGAAAACAGCCTGCTACTACAGAACGGCATTTGTTGAGCACTACTGCTGAGGTCTTATTTTAAAAGACATTAAGTGTGCATGCTGTAAAACACCATTGTGCCTCTTACAAGTTGTAATCTTCATTGGACACTTACACAAAATAGCCAACCAAGCCTCATTAAACCAGCAATCAGCTGTGAAAAAGGCCTCAATCTAATAATCTATGTCAGCCACAAATGCTGTAAGAGTCTGTTTCTTTTTTCCTGTTAGAAGAAAAACAAGGCATACCAAACCAAAGTCAACTGGTGACCCAGTCCTGCTTTAAAGAAGGGACTGTGACCTCGTTTGAGTCTTTATTAATTTCCAGCAAAAATGCTTGCTGCACAAAAAAAACAAACAAACAAAAAAAAAAACATTCTTTAAGTGTCAGCAAGCTGCTGCCTGATACCTGAGAAGAATAATTTTTTAATCCGTAGGACTGAAATGTTAATTAAAAATTCAGCTTAGCTTCCAGGAAAAGTGGAGGTGGATCCAACTTGGATTTTTCATTTATGGTTGCTAGCAAGAAAAGTCATGAATATGCACTGGGTGAAGTCAAAAATCTTTGTTTGTAGCTTGGCAAAGCTCTGGAGAAAATGACAGGTACATCAGCTTCCTAAGTTTTGAGGCAAACCCTTGTTGCTTCTGTTTGAATTTGATAGCAGTTTGTCTTGGAAGACTTTGCCAAAGTTCTCTGTAGACAATACTGAATTAACTGAAATTGCACAAAATTAATGCAGAAAGAACTCCTCTGTTTATGATGGAAAACATAAAAAGAACTTTGTAGAATACTGAAACCAAACAAAAAGTTCACATAAATCGTACATTTAAAAATAAAAAAAGAGAGAGAAAAAAGATTGGTCTGTCAGCCTGACACATTGCATATCCTGCCTGGAGTCTGAATCCAAAACTAGACTATAGCACTTTACCATATTAAATTAAGCAGACTTTTACTTTACATTTTTTTTCTCCTGCTGTATATGGATTGTATTAACTCCATATTCAGTTTGATGAATATGAAAGTAAGACTATTTTTCTCTTAGGACTAAGCTTTAGGTGCTTCATTCATGGCAGAACATGTGAAACTAATTGAAAGTGAGTGTAAATAGCTCAACAAACTGCTTTGCTCAATTAGCTTTGGGCAATTACAGCACACACTTTGTATCCTTCTAGTACGGGGCTTCTTGTTGATTTCTGCTAATGTTGTGTGCAACATGAAGTCATACCATCGATATGCCAATATTTGTGCAGCAAAGTGTACAGCATATTGTATAACCAACTATTTGCCCACTTACTTACCTTTGTATATTTCAAGACCTTGCAATAACAAAAGGTGTATTTGTACTTGTTTTAAGAGGATTATATTCCAAACCCACTTAATTCAATAGTTGAATCAACAGGCATTAGACACCATCCCAGCAACAGCAGGTACCAGTCAAGGACCAGCAATGGACAGTAAACTAAAGAGCCTTTTCTTTTATTGTTGATTCTTATTGAAAACTTGGACATTTTTACGCACTCTGAACGTTCTACGCATATTGCTTAAGGTTGCTCTATGGGTGATGGGTTGGTTATGGATCCCACCTTATACTTTAGGATCTAAATGGATATATGAATACAGCTGAATAATTCTCACCTGAAATGCTAATTCTCAAGGTTGTTTTTGTAATTGAATTTGGAATGTAATGTTTAGGGACAAAATAGCTAAATAACTCTTGTAAATGGGCGGAGTGGTGTCTCTGAGGCTAAGGATCTGCGCTGGTATCCCGAAGGTTGCCGGTTCGAATCCCTGTCACCGCCAAAAGAGATCCTACTCTGCTGGGCCCTTGAGCAAGGCCCTTAACCTTCAATTGCTCCAGGGGCGCTGTACAATGGCTGACCCTGTGCTCTGACCCCAAGGGGTATGCGAAAACTAACAAATTCCTAATACAAGAAATTGTATAAGGCGAAATAAAGAACAAAAAAAAAATAAAATAATTCAAAGGCCCATAATACATGCTTTATTTGTAGTACGTTCTTTGCCTTTGGTATATTTTCTTAATTTCTATATTTTTTTCCCATATTTATAATCACCATTTTTTCTGTTTTCAGCTAAAAACTGATTCAGTATAGAAAAAAAGAGAGTTGCAAAGGCAGGCTGATGAAGGATAACAGGACTTAATCAACAGACACCTACACCAACTAGCCAATAACTTACTCTTCAACACTTGGGACCTGTGAATTATCAGGGTCTATAATGCTGTTTGTTGTAACAGATTTTAGAGAAGTATTAATTTACGGGAGAAAAATGAAAAAAAACAGAAGACATCAAGGTCTTCTGAGGAATTAAGACAAATTTTACTTGTTATTCAACAAGGGTATTTGAATATCGTCAGCGTCCATCCCACATTTTTATTGCATTGGAGTTGGGGGCACAGGGGAAACCAGGAAATTAGACAGGGAATTCCTGATGCCTCAGAGCATCACCACATGTTTCTTCTTAATTTCTAAGCGAGGACTGGAAACCTGCCATAGCAGACCAGGAGGGACAGTGGAAGTCAAAGGCTTAAGAACTGCCTATCACAAAGGGTGGATCGCCCAGGCTCATATGGTCAACATGGCTCTAAACCAGGTGATAATAGGGATGGCCAACACTCCTCAGGCAGTTAATCTCAAGGCAGAGAACGCGAAAGAACTCTTCCCTGTTACAGGCTGTACTTCACTAAGGAGGAACCAAGAAAAGTTCTGTCCATAGAAAAAACAAGGCCCTCAAATTTGTTGAGGCCAATCTTGACATTGCCACACTCAAATGACATACATTTAAATGCACTAATGTATGTAAGAGCAGGGGTAACACAGGAGAAACTGACATAGCACCACAAGTCTCTTTTAGCTCCAGCCAGGAAGAAGTCAACCTGCAATCAGGGTCCTAAGCATTCCATTGTATTCCCTGCAACTCTGTTCCTTGTTTTCAACAGTTTAAAAAATCCACAAAACCTTCATCATGGTCTGTGATCAGGGAATAAAGAAGGCACAATGGTGCTGCCCTATGCACTTTGACCTTTTTTCATTTTGCCTCATAGCAATAAACAGGGATTTCTTTGTGGTATCAAAACCCTTTATGACAGTTGGTCTCCATTCTTTTCACAGTATGTTTAAGATCACAGTCTGATGAGGCCAAGATGACCATCTGGAAACAGAACATGGCATCATTACAAAACACTGAATCCTAAACACAGAAGCTACCCTGGCCATAATCAAATAAACAGCCAGCCTGCATAGACTGGACAGAATTTGACTTATCTTATAGACAACACAACCACCGAAGTTTTGTTCATCAGAAATGAAAATCAAATGGAGTTTTTGTTTTGCTCTGCTCTGTTGCTAAATGGCCTTACAGTAGAGAACTTTACTTTGTTGTACAACCATTAAGAACCAGACACACTATACATCGCTAAACATATTACTCATTAACCTTTAACCTACTAATCCTGGGTGTGCTTAGCCATGTGTGTATATGTGTATGTAAAGGATCAATTTTTTCATCTTGCTTGCAGTTTTATACAGCATACTGTGCCTGTCCAATGGGGACAACACAATACAGTATAAAAATAAAATGAACTGGGATAATTATACCATTTGTTTCTGCATTTCTAATTCCCAGTCAGTGCAGAAATACTTCTCAGCTTTACATCTTTATTTAAATTTATGAGATGTGCCCCTATATGCCATAAAGGGATCTAGTCAGTGCTGTGTGATATTTTTTCAAGTGATGATTTCATTGACTGTGTTAAAACATCATTAAAAGGTTTTCCAATTCATAACATCCACAGGCAAGAACAAAATGGTATATATACTGCCTCTGTTTCCTGCTGTTGTATACAGGTTCTAAACTTGTCAGCTGCCAGCCACACAATCCTGTGTACTTTGACGACACAGAAAGAACAACACTGCACAGTTATCAGAACTACTCAGTGCAGTTCTCATACTATATGCACTGAAAAAGGTACAAGCCACATTCTCAACTATGTTATAGACATGGAGCGCTTTCCAACCAAACACCCACCACATGCTGATATTTAAAAAGGAAAAAACGCAACACAATTCTCACATATCTATAAATAAAATCATTATCTATTTAGATGCCTGTTTGTTTATTATTCATGCAAAAATGGCAAAACCGATTTCATGAAATTTTGCATGTGCCTTGCCGTTGGTCCAACTTAAAATAATGGCTATATGTTGTATCAAGGAGAGGGGCTTTAACAGGAACGCGTAAAACAACTCCCATCAGGCAACAAAAGGGTGCTATGACTGATGTAGGACACGATCGTGACCACACAAAAAGTTTTCTACCAGCCAAAGCATAATCATAAAGACCAGAACAACCTACAGAGTTTCTTCTGGACAAATCTGGGTAACAGTTTCTTTGTCTTACTGGATTACACCTTTTGTTTAAGTGCTTGTTTTATGACTGATCATGGGTTGAGCATAGCCATGTTGTGCTTCAAAAAGAGTTTTCCCCATGTATTTATATCTGGAATGTTGGGCACTTCGGCTAGTATTTAATACCAGTAACAGTGCACTGCACGATAACATGCAGTGAATACACTTGACTTGAGCATTCGTAGTTTTCATCCTCTTGCGCTGTACGTTTATCATTCATTTGCTCAGAGGTTGATGCGCTTGCTGCTTCCTGAGCAGCTCTTCTTTTCTCCACCCTAGCGGCCCGCTTCTTCTATTCTTTCGTCGGCATCTTTTCACGTTAAAACTGATTAAATCGGTGTTTGTGTTTCAATTACTATGTACGTTTTCCTTAATTTTTCACTTAAGCTGGCACTTAAGTCTTCAATCTGTCTCAAGAATGATTTAAGATGTCAATGTTTTAAATGTGCTATATAAATAAAGTTGACAACATCGGAATGCTATGGCCAAAGTGCTTTACAATAATAGAATTAAAGAAAAACATACAATTAAAAAATACATACAATTAACATGAATAACAAATAGAAATAAAATAAATGAACATAAATAAAATAAATAATAAATAGAAGTAATGTTACATAATCACAATGAGGAAACCATCAGTATTACTGAAGGTCATGGAATGCAAGTGGGCGGCACGGTGGCGCAGTGGGTAGCGCTGCTGCCTCGCAGTTGGGAGACCTGGGGACCTGGGTTCACTTCCCGGGTCCTCCCTGCGTGGAGTTTGCATGTTCTCCCCGTGTCTGCGTGGGTTTCCTCCGGGCACTCCGGTTTCCTCCCACAGTCCAAAGACATGCAGGTTAGGTGGATTGGCGATTCTAAATTGGCCCTAGTGTGTGCCTGGTGTGTGGGTGTGTTTCTGTGTGTCCTGCGGTGGGTTGGCACCCTGCCCAGGATTGGCTCCTGCCTTGTGCCCTGTGTTGGCTGGGATTGGCTCCAGCAGACCCCTGTGACCCTGTGTTCGGATTCAGCGGGTTGGAAAATGGATGGATGGATGGATGGAATGCAAGTGAATAGAAATGAGTCTTTAATCTTGTTTTAAACAGTTCAATTGTAGACGATATGAAGAGGTAGGGGAAGTGACATCGAAGGTGGTAGGGATGAGAACGGTGCCCGTACACATGCACTGCACAGCCACACTGCTGGCCGCTGCCGAGAGTTGACTCTACAATAAAATTAAATAAAAATAAAAAGAGGAATAACCTTGGAGGTCAATCAGCACCTCGAAAGTGGATAGTAGATGTCGCGTAGTATATGTGTACCAAATTTCAGGTCAATAGTTCAAACGGTTTGCGAGCTACAGTGAATTAAAATCCTGGACAGACAAGTGGACAACCACGGCAGCGTATTATATAAGAAGATAATAGTCATGGCTGTTTTTATTAGAAAATTTTCGAATGGGTTCTCTGTCACATCTTCACGTCTACCCTGAAGACTTCCATCCATTTCAGTCTCAAAAGATAAAATATTGCAGCTCAGCTGATACTCACACCCACATTCACAAACAATTCAGAAATGACTTTTCATGGGCAGTAGTTCAGACATTTCAGACATTCATTTTATTAAAATTCAACAGCAATTAAACAGAAGCAATGGAACTGCACCCTAAGTGGGAGTAACATACAATGCAAATATACATGTTGTTCCTAAAATTAAACTGGTATAGACAATTTTAGCTAAGCAAAACATTGTGAGATATTTTTAAATCTTTAAACAGAGCCCAAAACATTAAAAAACAAGCTTAGTTAAGAAATGGTTTCAAAGATAAAGCAGAATTAGCCTCCAATTACAAGTCTGGCACAACGCTCTGAGGCTCTAAGGGATTCATTCAGTATGAGACCCCTGAATTGGAGCCAGTGGTTCTGCCCACACTTGTAACAATAAAGTAAACGCACTGTGGTCTCACCCCTTTGATTTTACCAACTACCACAAGCTCAGCAGTTAGCTAAACAAGTGTATGAAATTCAAGTGAACTTAAAAAAAAAAAAAGATGCTGGCCGCATTTACAAATGAAGTCATTTACATGGCCGCATTAGTGGAGCAGTTCAATAAAATAGGATGACATTGAGTTAGTGGGAAAATAACTATTCTTCTCTAGCAACAGTGATTTCAGGTAGGTGATACAATTCTATGCAGCTGCTACCCAAGTAATTGCCAGCCATATTATACAGATATTGTGAGGAAAGTGAGAAGTGTAATATACATTTGATTAGCGAAGTAAGATGAGGTGATATTTTCCATGAATATTTTGGAATAAGTGGAAGCCAAAGGCTGGATTTATAATAATCACATCACAGCTTTATTTTGCTATAGTCAAAATCACCAAATCTTGTATTATGTTCACTTTAAATACTACCAACAAAAAAAAGTAAAAAAAATCAGTCAAGTGTCATGTTGACTTTCACCATCCCCGCTGGCTATTCATTGAATCAGTGAGAAACTTTCATTAGCAGATCATTGAAGATTTAATATAGTAATGCTTTTTTAAACTGGATTCAGCCTTTTTTGCTCTGTTACTGGATTTAAACCATACATTGTGTATTCTGACTTGTTTGTTTGCGATTGCCTTTTAGGCAATTCTCTTTTTGCTCATTCACGAGCTATTTATTATACATTCTTATTTTGGAATACATCTTCTCATTTACAAAGATACATTTTATGATCGGTCTCTAAAGGTTTTCCTTAACCCTGAGAGGGACATTTAAAGTTCATTGAAGCACAAACCCCCTTTTAGTCCAGTGTAGGTCAAAGCAGGCCAGTGGAGTTTAGGGTCAAGTTGCCTGGGGTGTGGGTAGGGTAGGAAAAACCCAGCCTGGGTTTTCAGGTATTTTTTGTATCTTTTTTGCCATGTCTGCCACTGTAAATTATGACACTAGCAGGACTGAGACTCCTCAATTTCCCAGTCCTCTTTTAGACAGTCTCCATTTCTGTATATTGTTGTTGACATTTGCTCTTTTGTTTTGACTAGAGTTTCATCCTGACAATTTGCCTCTGGTAGTATCTTAGAATTTTTGTCATTTATTCCTTGGTATACTTAGCTGACAATGATTATGGTTAAGCCCTTTGGCTCAGAAAAATAGAAAAATTTTAGGTTTTCAAATTTTACTTCTAGTTCTCATGAAAGAAATCTTGTGTTATTTCTGAAAAAGATGCACAACTCCTTGTTCATTGCTTTTACTTATTATTTAATTACTTGTTAAGTGGTTGACTTATTTATCCAAGTTGACTTATAACATCTGAGATGTAATTAGTTACATTTCTTTTTTTTAAATGGAGCACAATCAGGTTAAAAGACTTGCCCATGGTCACACAATGTCAGAAGCAATATTTAAACACACAACCTCATAGTTTGAAGGCTAAAGCTTTAACCACAGCATGCAAAGCAGAGCCTAACACATAGGATATCAGCTGCTAAGTCGGGGAGGTCAGTTTGTTAAAAAGACTACTGGTGGGCATCTGAGCTCTAGATCTTTTGGAATGTTTCACATTTTCATAACTGGCATAAGAGTATGCTCCCTCGATTCTTTTCTTTTCCGTTCAAAACATTCATTCTGTTCTACACCTCTGTAACAGAGAAGACATTCAACCATATTATACAAGAGACAATGCTTGTCTGCCCTGTTCGAACCTCGCCAAACACAACACCCATCTTTTTGACTCCCGAGTTGTGTGTGTGGTGCTTCTCAAACGATAAGAACTCCCTCTCAAACTCAAGCTGCCGACAGATCTTTAATCTTCTCTTTGTTGCTTCCTCACAGTTCAAAACACAATATTCCTTATGTAAGTGACTTCTTTATGTCCATATCATTTGGGATCACAGAGCACCAAAAGTTTTAGAAGTGATGGGCTTTATAAACATGAGCAGCTAGGGTCTCTGTAACAGCTACTTTCAAAATCTTTAAATGGGTCGGGGTTCACATGCACAAAGGAAAAACTTGGAAGACCTAAGCTATGAACAATGAAACCCTAGTGTCACTGTTGCATTAGCACTGGCCCTAAGCACTGTTCATCTAGTGTCCTTCTATCAGCACCTCCTCCCAAAAAGCAACAACTGGAGCAAACTCTATGAAAAAATTACCCTCACTATGATACTGTGCACTTTAAAGGGGCTCATCTCCCTCTGTTTGTCTAGCTCTTTTCTTCTTGCTCTATCTTGGGCAGTTCCTTGCTGTCTACAACCCTTTAGGCATTTTGCGCTTTGGCACCCTTGGCAGCAGACTGGCCCAACAAATTGGACACAAAGACAATATTAAAAATAAATGCAATACACCATTTGCATGCAGACAGATATATAAATAAAAGGCAATTACTACAGGCTAAAATGAATACATGTATTCCTATCAGACAAAGGGCAAAATCCCATGTAATAATAATATACAGTAATGTATAAAACTGCTTAACAACAATTAAAAAAAAAAACGTACACGGCTTTATATTACGCTCTACAGCGTTCCCTCCGTATTCAGATAAAATTGGGCTCGAGACAGAAGAATGTCTCAGTAGCAAGACTGGAAAATGTTTTAATAAATGTGACTACAGCTGCAATATACAGATATAAAAGCTAGAGAGGCATGTAAGGAAATCCATATCTGCGACTATGCTACTGTCCGATTATCATGGATTAGCATATTTATGAGAATCCTTGGCTACCACAGCAGTGCACTGGCAGAGCTCTGGGCTTAAATACACAAATCAGTGTCTTATCACGAAATGTAAAGGACTGCATGGGGGGGGAGGCAGCCCATAATACTCCTTGAAGTGTCTTTTGGTAATTGGTTGCATCCAGCTGTAGGTTTCTACAATGTGTTGAACCAAGAGCTGGACTCCCATTGCTCTCTTTACTTTAAGGGCATTGATACAAATATGTTTCTTAATATTTATATGCCTTTTTGGGTTGACATTGAGAAAACTACAGCTTTCCATTAGTATTTACGTTTGGTTCAGAAAATCTTTGGCAGGTGTTCAGAGTTATTTTGCCAGAAGTATTTCAGTGAAATGTGACAGTGAGGTTTTTCTTATTAAACAAAACCACCTTGCTGATATTAAAAGAATTAAATTACAGTTACCAGAATAGTGAAATGAATATTATGAAGTCCATAAATTGCACTGAGTAAACAGACTAACCAGCTGTGACCAGACACATTTTGTATAATGTAACCCTGAAATGTAACTTTTTCATATTAGAAAATGAAATAACAAATAGATAATGGGGAGATTCGTTCCAGGCATTTATTAAGTCTGCCTAGCAACTTGGGAATAGATTATATTTTGTTTTAAAATAACAAGTATTTTGTCTATAGGATTCACAATGATTCAAACAGAATCAAAATGCAAGTGTGATACCAGTTAATAAAGACAGACTCTGGACAAGGGTGTCAAACGTCTTGAGGGCTACAGTATTCATTCCAGCTAATTTCTTCTTAATGCTAATGATATTGACTTTATACTGGCTTAAATCTCTAATTAAGACACAGAAACCTTGTTTCTCTTTTTTCTTATTCAGTTGGCAATTACCAGTGAGAAGCGGTAACTAAACAGCTACAGTATCTTTGTATGCATCAGTTTAGTGGGGTTCATCATAAATACATGGTTTGGTAATACATAAAGGAATTAAAAAAAAAGGGGGTAAAAAGTGAACTACTAATTCTTCAGAGTACAAAAAAGCATTTAGATGAGTTGAAAATCCATCTATTATCAAACTCACTTCATCATTTCAGGGTTGCATGGTCCATAGCGTGTTTTGGATTGTAGCCACTACTGTCTTTTAGGAAGTTAATCTGACACCTTCACCTTGGGACTTTTACACAACCATCGTTGAAGGAGCACCATGGTCTTCTTACAACAATAAGAACCACACCTCCTGTCAGTGATCCACCTTAGGAAGAGTCATGGGAAAGTTGGCCTTTAACAAAAAAATCTAGGGAAATTAACAATGGTGTACAAGTACTGGCAAAAGGTAGGCTTCTTTATATAGAGCTCTAACAGAAATGAGAGTGATGGCATGAGGATGTGCTGCAAAATAAGAGACGCTTCAATTATTCTCAGGTGACTGGCTTCCTTTAATAAATGTAAAATAAAGTTCAGTTAACACATCATGTATTGCAGCAGAGACAATCTTTTTTAAATTCCAGATGGTTTCAAGATAAAATCAATCTGACATTAAATATCCTGAAAAGTGCTACTTGGTACTATACATGGCAAGACAGTAAGACTCAGAGAGTTCTTCTCAGAGTTGGAGGTAATACAGAAACAAGTGGTGCATTACTGTAACTGCTACATGTGTGTATCAGTGTGATTTTTGTGTTGTTTTGAATCTTTAGTTTTCATTGTTATGTATTATTATTTGTATAGCTCGTGAGGATTTCAGCTACAGCCCGAGAAGGACTTGTGCATCAAGCCATCATTACTGGACTAAAACAAATATGGTGGTGCAGATGCTTGGGTTTTTAATGCTCTTCTATTTAAACAACTGTCACCCAAGTAAGATTGTTTTTATTTTTTTTTGCCTTTTGGCATTTATTCCTACTGGTTTTTATCACTGTGGCCATTGACATAATAATAAAGAAAAAAAAAGCACATACAAATGTACATCTAACGTCCAGAATCGTTAACCTAAGTTTGAATATATTCAAATATTTACTTATTTGTAATCGGAATATTCTAACTTTATTTTTGGCTAATCTGACAGTCCTACAGTACAGAGTATCAGAAACTGATCTTAAAGTCTTGGTGTCCACACTCCAGGTCCATGTAAGGCAGTGTTACTCAACCACTGGGTTGCCATCTTTGGTTCGTGAGAGGGTTGCCTAATTCAGTGTTTCTCTAATACTGGTTGCAGCTCAAGTTGCTGCTGTCAGGTTGTGGTCACTGTTATTGGTTCACATGTGGGTCTTGGTGAGTCACCCAATTGATTGGCAGCATTGTGCTATATGTTTTCCCATTTCTAAGTGAGTTTGTTTCACCAAGGGGAACCTCCAAATGTGCTCATTTCACCATGGGGGGCAGTTTGTAATTGCTGCTAGTGTATCATCAATGACTTTACACAAGACAAAACTAGGTCACAGGGCCATAAAAGTTGAGAAGCATTGGTGTAAGGAAGGCGGTGCGGGCCAAAATGCATACAAATTAGTTACGTGGAGCTGTGACGATCAAAACAAACTTTAAAGGGCCCTTCAAGAATCAGAAAACAAATGAAACGCTGTGAAAAAATAACAATAAAAGTTGTATTACTTCAGCTGGTTTTGGCTATTTCTCAAACATTATTACTCAGCCGTAAGTACAAACTGCCTCAACCTGTTAGGCCTTAAATTACCGCATGATTTTTTGTTTTTTTATTTTTTACTCTGCCTTTGGATTTTGTTTTGGGATTAGCATATTGAGACTTGTTTGTTTCAAGATTCCTTTTATAGGAAATTCCTTGTTGCTCTTTTGGGCACATTTTGGTATTTTCTTTTTGTTTGAATACATGTGTTTTATTTATTAAGGATCCTTGTTGCTTTTTGGCCACAACCTGCAATTTTGGATGCTGTCTTCTTTTTGTAAAAGTAGTTTGGGAACATTAAGTGTATTTTGAACTGTACAACAAGTTTACAAATTTTGGGGGGCTAGCCAGGCAAACACCTACTTGTAGGAGTTGTCAGACAAGCTGGACAATTACTTTTTACAGGAAGTAATGAGTAACGTATTCCCATTACAACCTGAGAGAAGTAATTAGTAATTTGTAACGGATCAATCTCTTGAGTAGCTACACTAGCTCTGGAGTCCTTGTTGCTTACTGTGGTTAAAAATGAATATATATATATATATATATATATATATATATATATATATATATATATATATATATATACCTGATTTTTTACATTTTGGTGAAAAATGAGCCTTAAAAGCTGTCTCCATCAAAGTTTCCCATGAATGAGGACATCAACATTTAACATTCATTCGCTGTACCTAAACAGAATATAGAAATATAATGAGCACAAGTCAGGAACCAACCCTGGTAGTGTGCCAATGCATCACTGGGTATATTCATGCCAGACCAGTTTTGAGTTACCAATCAACCTGGATGGCATATATTTAAGGTTATTATGTTGGATGAGTCAGTAATTCTAAATTTGTTCTAATGTGCTCATCATAGGAATAGGAAGAATACTGGGGAATATTGTAGAAAACCCAGGAGGACACATGGAGCATGTGTAAACACCACATAGGCACTCGAGGTTTAGAGACTGAAACTAGTTTCTTGGAACTATCAATGCCATTTTCCAATGTTTAAAATATTATTTTTCCATATTTATATTTTCAATTTTTAGATCTCACTGTTACAATTCTTGCAATTGGCCAAACTGATCAACATCTGAATATGTTTTAAGCTTCTCTTTCTGGTTTAGCAATACAACCTCCACTACATTTTGAAAAATCAAAAACGCTAAATTACTTATATATACCGAACTGAACTGGGACACAGTCTACCAATTTGGAATCACCAGTTCAATCCATCGTCACATCTTTTTTGATATGGAAGGTTTTAATAACAGAAAACCCACATACATACAGGGAGAATGTGCTGACTCCACACAGACAGTAATCAAGTGTGGGATTTGATCACAGAATGTTATAGACGTGAGGCAATAATTGTATCTGTATCATTTGTGCACAACAATAAAAATGTACATTTATTAGATGAAAAAATAAAACATATCTGATAAATAAGGCAGGCCCAGACAACAGACATTGCCTTCAAAGATGTCAATTGAAAATGTTTGGTGGGTTAGGAAAGTTGTTTCTAAATGTACGTGTTCAAAAGTCACGGCCATCTCCTCAATCCTCCTTCAACACTGAACTGCATCAATTTTTTAATGAAATCAGTTCTAGAGGTCAGAGCTTTGACTTTGCATTAAAGTGTGGAAAGTTCTAGTTACAGAAGGGTTTAGGCAACTGAACTGGTAATGTTTAACGGCTAGGTCAACAAATCATTTGAGGTGACCCACAGAATTCCCATTTTGTGACATGTCACGCAGAGGCTGACAGTACATTGTGCTTAACAACTGGCAGCACATGTGCAGCATCATGTTTCACGTCCTGTATAAATAGCACTTTGAGCTCCGTCTTTCATTACTGCAAACGTGTATTTGCTGATAGCTTCCTCATTACATGTAAATTCAAGCCCTGGCATTTAAAGCACTTCTAGTGACCATTATTAAATAAGTATTGTATTGTCATTCAGTCTATAAATCCAACTAAATGGGCATGTAACAAAGCTCCCAGTCAATTACATTACAAAAGGCATTTGATGTAACAATGTCCGATCACCGAGTAAATAAGTGACTCCGCATTTGGGAATCTAATAAAGTGCTATTAAGTGTTTGACTAAAAGAGCTAGAGAGCCACATCTTAGCTCTACGGGAATTCATTTTATCAGCATGATTAATCCACAGCGTGAATGTGAAAATAAAAATCAATAAACACAGGGCAAGAGAGCAGAAAATGATTACACTGCTTAAAATGCAGGCCTGCTGCTTGTGTCAAAATGTAAGGTGCTAAAGCTCATTAGACGCTCGTCCAGCGTGGAGCAAGACAGGGTGTGTCAGCATGCTTTCCCTATTAGGTTCAATTAAAGGTTTATCTAAAACCCATTTGGTTGCAGAGGTGGGTGGAATTAATTTTACAGGTAGGTCATCTTAAGCCATATTAAGGATTGAGGAGAAACTGGGACATTAAAGCTAGTTACATAAAAACTAACGGGAAAAAGAACAAAATTAAGATTTCGGCCACACAGCTTACATAAAATAGGTTTGTTTTTTTTTTTGCATCAAGGGCCTTCATAAAGTTAAAAGAATAAGGTTTCTTTGAATGCATGTGGTGGGATTGTGCAGTAAAAACCGCTACATAAAGGTTAATCAAAAGTATGACACCTTGCAAGAATTTTCAAATAATAATTGCCAACTCAGTGTCATTACAGTGGAAACCAATAAATAAAAATGCTAATTCAAGCAAGTATTGAATTTCCACTGATTAGAAAGAGGTTTACGAAAGAAGAATATATATTTTAAACAGCAAGCTCTGCGATCAAAATACAGTAATTCCTCCTCCATCGCGGGAGTTGCGTTCCAGAGCCACCCGCGAAATAAGAAAATCCGCGAAGTAGAAACCATATGTTTATATGGTTATTTTTATATTCTCATGCGTGGGTCACAGATTTGCGCACAAACACAGGAGGTTGTAGAGAGACAGGAACTTTATTCAAACACTGCAAACAAACATTTGTCTCTTTTTCAAAAGTTTAAACTGTGCTCCATGACAAGACAGAGATGACAGTTCCGTCTCACAATTAAAAGAATGCAAACATATCTTCCTCTTCAAAGGAGTGCATGTCAGGAGCAGTGACTGTCACAGAGATAGAGAGAAAAGCAAACAAATCAATTGGGCTGTTTGGCTTAAGTATGCGAAGCACCGCAGGTGCAAAGCTGTTGAAGGCGACAGCTCACACCCCCTCCGTCAGGAGCAGACAAAGAGAGAGAGAGAGAGAGACAGAGTTTGTTTTTCAAGCACAAATCAATACGTGCCCTTCGAGCTTTTAAGTATGCGAAGCACCGTGAAGCATGTCGTTTCAGGAAGCAGCTGCACAAAAGATAGCAACGTGAAGATAATCTTTCAGCATTTTTAGACGACTGTCCGTATAGTCTAGGTGTGCGAACAGCCCCCCTGCTTAATCCCCCTACGTCAGGATCAGAGAAAGTCAGCGCAACAGAAAGAGAAAAGTAAGCTGGGTAGCTTCTCAGCCATCTGCCAATAGCGTCCCTTGTATGAAATCAACTGGGCAAACCAACTGAGGAAGTATGTACCAGAAATTAAAAGACCCATTGTCCGCAGAAACCCGCGAAACAGCGAAAAATCCGCGATATATATTTAAATATGCTTACATATAAAATCCGCGATGGAGTGAAGCCGCGAAAGGCGAAGCGCGAGGGATTACTGTATACAGTGTGTATATATATATATATATATATATATATATATATATATAAATCAATGCCAAATATTAGATGCTTTATTTGTATACATGTTAATATTACTTTTTCTAGATGAACATTTTGTACAGAAAAAGATTAAACCAAAACTGAGACGTGAAGAAGCGTTTTGAAGGTGGATTCAGTTCATGTTCTGAAATTAAAGTTCTTTTTTCACCAGAAAACATGGCAGGCTATGCCACTAAACTTTTTCATACATAAGCCTGTCAGTTCATTTCTGAGTCCAACTTGTTGCATGACCCTAAGCAAATCAATTAACCTGCTTGAGCTCAAAGTGTAAAAAATATAATTAAACTGTGTACTATATCTTGATCTTGAAAGTCACCTTGGATAAAAAGCATCAGTCAAGTATATAATAACAGCATTAATGTCAACTTAGGCAGCAAACCTGTGTTTTAAAACACATCGGTATGCCCCTATATACAGTAATGCATTTGTAGGTCCGCCATTTTTTTAAACTTTTATTCAAACACCAACCTTTCAAGTTTCATTTAAACAGCCAGGCTGTCCAGCAACCTCATTCTTCTCCCTGGCCAAGAGAAATCCAATGAATCCTACCTGTCATTTCAGGCTTGTGCTAATAAAAGAATATGTATCAAGAGATCAGGGCCCTGTCCAAAGTCAGCTCTTGACTTGTGCCTGATGTTGGCAGAACAGATTCCACCCACTAGTGGCCCTGAATTGGATATTGCGAGTTTGAGAATAGATTGATAAGCTTTTATCAGGGGTCATTTGAAGTGAGAATACACACCCGATACGGTTACCTGTGTGAGAAGTAGAATTAAGGCTGAAACCTTCAGTACACATAGTACTGCCAGACCACCTTATACCCAAGGGCACCCCCACAACTATACATGCCACACTGCAAGCATTTCTATAATTTGGAGGAGTTCTGTAGCATCCCACTCTCTTGAATATTGCCCATCTCAGCCCTTCGCCATGCTTTCATTCCATATGCACTCTCTTACGTATGTTAACTCCTTCTCGCAACTACAGGTTAGAGGTTTAGGCCCTCTATTCTAATGTTTTATTTGCACTATCTTCTCACAGCAAACAGTGAAAAGTAGCTCATGGATTATAGTTTATTAGGAAGTCTACTTCATCATCTGTCTGCAAACCTTTGTTCTGCTGTCCTTACTTATTTCAATGTTTATGAAAAAGGACGAATGGCCTAGCTTTATTAGCATATTAGTGGTCCACAGTATACAAAATATATGTTTTACATTTAACTGCTCACTCATGCCTCCCATTTAATCTTTTTTATATTACTTTCATTTTAAACATTCTGCATAAAAGAAGGAAGAAAGAGCATCACACCATTCAGTCATGAAACCATTAAATACTTGAAATTGAAGCCACTTTTAAACAGAAGAGATGATCAAATTACGATGGGCTCCCTCTCATAGCGTAAAAACACAAAATTATGATAAGCTGTGGTTTTAATTAATGCGTGGCTTGCAGGTTTTCATTAAAAAAAAAAAAAAAACTGCATAGAAAAAGTGTGAAACGTGCTATGGAAAAGTGTGTCGACAAGCAATATGAGCTTTACACCATGTCTTAGCATCATCATCATAACAGTAACAATAATAAATTAATGTTCCATTTCATATCTTGAAAGACTATCAAGATTTAAAAGAAAAAACGGCCTATACAATAGGGTACAATTAAGCAAAATTTGGCATTCACCTTACATCCAACTAAAACCCAAGATAGTGTGACAAGAAGGTAAAAAAAGGGGCCCAAAGTTAAATTAAGCAGAATAACAAAAATAAAATATTAACACACCCATATGGTCAACAAACAATCAAATAGTGAAACAAATACTCTCTGCCACAAACTACCCCTGATCGGGAGCACAAAAAACATCACCAGGTTGTGCTTCACTCTCATGTGCCCAAATAACTAGTGCTTCTTTAAATGTATTGCTCTTTACTAATTTACAGATGGTAGATACATGGACATCACATACACCCTCCCATTTTATATATAGTTTACTTAAATATTAACTGGCACATGATTAGTTATACAACCGCTCCCAGGAAGATGCCAAATGAAACATCAGTACTGTGTCACAATGCAGTAATTCAAAATAAGCTATTTAGCGAGTACACCGTATTTGTTATCAGTCTATATTTGTATTGTGCATACATTAAGTTATTAGATTAAAGGGCCGTAACTATCCATGGGTTTTTTTTGATATCACATATTCTGATGAGATTTAAGGAGTCAGGAAGCTAAGCACGGTTAAAAAGATTTTCTCTTTTTCAGTAATAGCCTCCAGCTGCTAGTGAAGAATTTTCAAGTATTCCCAAAACTGTTGCATGATATAATATGTATTCTGGGCTTTGCCTCTGGTATCACCCTAGTACGCTACCTCTGGAACTATATCAACCAACTCCTCTTTATTCATATTTAATTAAAGTCCACAAGTATTGCTAACACAAGCCTATGTCACAGAGATAAAGCCCAGCGACCTCTGCTACTTATACCTGTGACCGGGGCATTTCAGTCACAATACATTTTTCATTCTGTATAAGACGGGCAGCACGGTGGCGCAGTGGGTAGCGCTGCTGCCTCGCAGTTGGGAGATCTGGGGACCTGGGTTCGCTTCCCGGGTCCTCCCTGCGTGGAGTTTGCATGTTCTCCCCATGTCTGCGTGGGTTTCCTCCGGGCGCTCCGGTTTCCTCCCACAGTCCAAAGACATGCAGGTTAGGTGGATTGGCGATTCTAAATTGGCCCTAGTGTGTGCTTGGTGTGTGGGTGTGTTTGTGTGTGTCCTGCGGTGGGTTGGCACCCTGCCCGGGATTGGTTCCTGCCTTGTGCCCTGTGTTGGCTGGGATTGGCTCCAGCAGACCCCCGTGAACCTGTGTTCGGATTCAGCGGGTTGGAAAATGGATGGATTCTGTATAAGACTAACAAATACAAAACATCTGTCAGACTGAGCACTGTGTGTGCTTGTGACTAAATATATACAAAGCACAGTATTAGCAATACATTATGCTGGGTAAAGTGGAGATCTCAACAGAATTAAGGACTCTTTTTGAATACCAAAGAATTTGGCAAGCTTTGGATTTCTTAAAAATAATGAAAGGTTTGACACAATATCTGTGGAGAAGGTTGCTTGACAGCATAAATTATGAAAGAAGACTCTGCTTTCACCTATGAGATTAGTAAACTCGTAATTGAAGTATCGTAGAGAAATGAATACTGGCATGTAGCAGCTGGAAGGACACATATATACAGTAAATACTGAGAGCAGAACTTTCTACAATCGACACTTTAAATTAAATGGTGGAAACACATGGCAGAACAACTATCAGACAAATCTGTTCCATGCTAGTATTAAGAGTCACGACACAGACCACTACCCACTGCCTGCATATCTACATAGACCTGCATGCTAAAGTGTCACTCCTGACACTTCAATACAAACAGGAAAGGCTTGTCTGGTGTTGAAAAAGCCCATACTAGATAGAGCAGCCAAGACAATTCATCAATGGCATCAAGTCTTTGATCTGAATAACTCAGAGTAATAGGCAATGTTGGGCCCCTCTAAACTGTTACTGAATTCCATATGTCACTAGCAATGGGGCCATGGATTCAGGAGCTTTATCATATAACACCTGTGGTTACCTGGCATGTCAGAGTGCTAGAAATGTTGGTGACTAGGAAGCTGCAATGCTCCACTGCTTCCCACAGTCTGGTTATTAATGAATAAAGATGAGGGTGATCTTATAACTCACATGAAGTTCTATATTAGTGTCTCAGACATTACTGGGAGATTCTCCAATTCTGCTCTTCTGACACATACATCTATGGCTCAGCAGGTCAGGAAAACTGAAATAACATCCTACAGGACAGAAACCACATGCTCACTATCTCAGCGCAGTGTTGTGTTCAAATGTGCCATTTTGCTAAAGGTAGATATTGCACTCATTAGCTTTTATAATTCTATTTTTTAAACAAGCCTTGTGTATATACTGTATATATTAGTATATTTATATTATATATATAATATTAGTTTTATATATTCAACTCATTACCAGTATATTTTTTTACTTTAAATTTTGTCCGCAATATAATTACATATTTTTATTTTAAATTGTAATCTCTGGATTATGAACCTTTCCAGGATTTTTTCTTAATAACTTAAAAGCCAGGTCACATTTATTCAGAGTATTCATTTCTCATTGGACTATTTCAGGAGACAATGCAATTGAATGTTAGAGTGCAGGTACACCGAATTGGTTTAGACTGAACTAAACAAACCGTCTGTGACAAAAAGGAACATTAACAGATTATCATCATTGTATTATATTTACATATAGCCTATTTATATAACTAGATTGCTTAACTAAGATCAGGACAAGATGCTCTGAATCGACTCATCTGGAAGAGATTTACTTCTGACCTCTAAACCTTAAACAGGATACACATGATTACAGACGAAGGCAATATCTGAAACTTTAGGAGGAAGATTAAGAACAGGCGAGAATCAAAAAATGCAGTAGATACACAAAAGTCCATCAGAAATTAATTGAGAAAGCTAAAGGAAGAAAAAAAAGCCTTGGCCAAGAATACAAGCCAGTGGGGAAAAGAAAAGCATAACCAGCAACTATGCCAGTTACAAACTAGTGTGAATACAAAGCGGCATAAAAAGTGCTAAGCCACAATAGCACATATATGTATAGAATGTTATTTTAATTTAAAACATAAATTTCAAATGGCACACTACTACAGTAAGAATAGATCTGAAAACTAAATTACCTAAACATCCATCCATCCTCTTCCGCTTATCCGAGGTCGGGTCGCGGTGGCAGCAGCTTGAGCAGAGATGCCCAGACTTCCCTCTCTCCGGCCACTTCTTCTAGCTCTTCCGGGAGAATCCTGAGGCGTTCCCAGGCCAGCCGGGAGACATAGTCCCTCCAGCGTGTCCTGGGTCTTCCCCTGGGGCCTCCTCCCAGTTGGACGTGCCCGGAACACCTCACCAGGGAGGCGTCCAGGAGGCATCCTGATCAGATGCCCAAGCCACCTCATCTGACTCCTCTCGATACGGAGGAGCAGCGGCTCTACTCTGAGCCCCTCCCGAATGACTGAGCTTCTCACCCTATCTTTAAGGGAGAGCCCAGACACCCTGCGGAGGAAACTCATTTCAGCCGCTTGTATTCGCGATCTCGTTCTTTCGGTCACTACCCATAGCTCATGACCATAGGTGAGGGTAGGAACATAGATCGACCAGTAAATTGAGAGCTTTGCCATATGGCTCAGCTCCTTTTTCACCATGACAAACTGATGCAGAGCCCGCATCACTGCGGACGCCGCACCGATCCGCCTGTCGATCTCACGCTCCATTCTTCCCTCACTCGTGAACAAGATCCCGAGATACTTGAACTCCTCCACTTTAGGCAGGATCTCGCTCCCAACCCAATCCCAACCCAACTTCCTCTCTGAAGGGGAAGGAGCCTGAGCTCGTGCGTGAGGTTGAGAGGTTCCGGCTAGATATAGTCGGGCTCACCTCGACGCACAGCTTGGACTCTGGAACCAATGTCCTTGAGAGGGGCTGGACTCTCTACCACTCTGGAGTTGCCCCCGGTGAGAGGCGCCAAGCCGGTGTGGGTATACTTATTGCCACCCGACTTGGAGCATGTACATTAGGGTTTATCCCGGTAGACGAGAGGGTAGCCTCCCTCTGCCTTCGGGTGGGGGGACGGGTCCTAACTGTTGTTTGTGCGTATGCACCGAACAGCAGTTCGGAGTACCCACCCTTTTTGGAGTCCCTGGAGGGTGTGCTAGAGGGCATACCATCTGGGGACTCCCTCGTACTGCTGGGAGACTTCAATGCTCACGTGGGCAATGACAGTGAGACCTGGAAGGGCATGATTTGGAGGAATGGCCCCCCCGATCTGAACCCGAGTGGTGTTTTGTTATTGGACTTCTGTGCTCGTCACGGATTGTCCATAACGAACACCATGTTCAAGCATAGGGGTGTTCATATGTGCACTTGGCACCAGGACACCCTAGGCCTCAGTTCGAGGATCGACTTTGTGGTCGTGTCGTCGGACTTGCGGCCACATGTCTTGGACACTCGGGTGAAGAGAGGGGCGGAGCTATCAACTGATCACCACCTGGTGGTGAGTTGGCTTCGATGGTGGGGGAGGATGCCGGTCAGGCCTGGTAGGCCCAAACGTGTTGTGAGGGTCTGCTGGGAACGTCTGGCAGAGCCCCCTGTCAGAAGTAGCTTCAACTCCCACCTCCGGCAGAACTTTGACCATGTCCCGAGGGAGGTGGGGGACATTGAGTCCGAATGGGCCATGCTCCGTGCCTCTATTGTTGAGGCGGCTGACCGGAGCTGTGGCCGTAAGGTGGTCGGTGCCTGTCGTGACGGCAATCCCCGAACCCGTTGGTGGACACCGGCTGTGAGGGATGCCGTCAAGCTGAAGAAGGAGTCCTACTGGTCCCTTTTGTCCTGTGGGACTCTGGAGGCAGCTAATAGGTACCGGCAGGCCAAGAGGAATGCAGCTTTGGTGATTGCTGAGGCAAAAACTCAGGCATGGGAGGAGTTTGGGGAGGCCATGGAGAACGACTTTCGGACGGCTTCGAGGAGATTCTGGTCCACCGTCCGGCGTCTCAGGAGGGGGAAGCAGTGCAGTGTCAACACTGTATATGGCAGGGATGGTGCGCTGCTGACCTCGACTCGGGACGTTGTGGGTCGGTGGGGGGAGTACTTCGAAGACCTCCTCAATCCCAAAATTACCTAAACAAATCAGAGTTAAATCAGTCCACAGGTTAGTTTAGCTGGCGACTCTAAATTAGCCCCTGTGTATGGCTGCATGGAAGTGTTTGCCCTGCAGTGGAGTAGACCTCTCTCCTCGGCTGTTTCCTGCCTTGCATTCAGTACTGCCAGGATAGAATTCAGCCACCAAAGACCCTGAATGGATTCATCAGGTTTGAGAATACATGTGTTTGTAAGTATGTATAATAATACAATACCAAAATCCAAAACAAGTACCTTTTAGGGAAAAAAAAGTGACAAATGTCAATCTACTTTAAACTTTAAGCAAGCCACACTGCTAAAGGCCGCAGCAAGGATCTGAGTGGTGGACAAGGTCATGGGGAAATTATTGTATATCGCAAGAGGCTCATATAGTAAGAAGAAGTGCCCTTAATAGGTATAATAAATTAAAATGAATTCAAAAAGCTGCATTTTGAAGTCAGCAGATTTCTGATTATTCCCTGTAACACAAACCCCCATTAAGAAGCATAGTAGATGAAAAGAAGTCCACATTAAAATCTGTAAAGAATAACTCTGAATTATAAAGAATACAGGAAGGAAATATAACATATGTCTTCCACACAGAAAAAATGAATCCAAAGCTATTACATAAAGTAACCCTAATTCATAACACCTTGTAAGACCACCAGTGCGAGACATTTGTTCTGCGAGGAAGTAGTTTGAAACATTCCGACATGTTTAATCTAACTTCACCCTTGGGTCATCTTCAGGCAACAACACTTTCAAAAGGCTTGCATTAATCTTTTAAAAGCAGTGCCAGGTAAAATGGATACTCAGACATAAACTCTCACAACAGGCACAGTTCTACTCCTGTAAAGAGAGCAATGAAGAATTATGCAGCTTGGTCCATCACTGCATAACTAAATGTGCAATTTCAAAATATGTAAACAGAAAACATTATTAACCAAAGTAATGGACAAACACTTAACCATTTTAAAAGTGCCATGATTTAAGCAATTTATTCTATCAGAATAATTGAAATATCAGAAGGCAGAAGGGAGTAAATACACACAAGCACATCAGCAACAGATCAAAAACAAGAGTACTTTCACAAAGTCTTAACTGCTTAATTAACACAAAATATTTACCTTGGAAATAGTAAATTCACAGTATCTGATCAACACAAGCACCTGAAGAGAAGGGCCTTTTTAATTCTAAATGTGTAACAAAACAAACCTCTCCATGAAAATCATTCGCTTTCCAATTCACTTGCACATAACACAATTAGATATCAATCATGTTAAACGACTCCTACTGTAGGGTAAACAAGAAAGACTACAAATTAGGTACCAAGTGGCTCCATCCATCTACACAAAATCACTACATGTCCATACACAAACCTGGCATGTCTGCAGCATACAAAGTTATGGCATAGCTTTGAGAAATACACAAGAATGGCTTTCAAACAGGGAATCTGACTATTAATGCTGAGGGAGCTCCTCAGCAATCTGCAATATGTATATGTTTTCCTGGTGAGTTCTCACCTCTTATTACCTCTTGGGTATGTAAGCAAATGATGAACATCAAATAGGAGGATACATAAACACAACTAGAAATGATGCGCCAGTGTTGAGATTCGGTTGTACGATGCTTAATGTTTTGCAGTGTGGTCCATATTACCATGGAAAAACAGGCACCAATCAAACGTGTTTCTAGAGAATTTGCTTTCACATTATTATTATTTTTTAACGCAGCTCTCTTTATTCAGTGCAGTCTACATACCACAGTTGTATGGAACAATTGCTTCAATATCTGTATACATGATGCACTAGTTAGGTAAATCGTTTGTTCACATTTACCCAGACAGACAGTGCTGGGGTATGAGAAGGCTTGGTGGTTTCTTCCCAACACTTCAGGAACCAAGTTCTTACATAGCCATATAGAAAATAAAGGAACTAAACAACCAATTCTACATTAAAAAGTCAAGTGTGATGCCTACTTTGTGTAATGTCCTTTTGACTATTTTATAATATGTTTCTAAGCACACTAGATTCTTATTTCTGGTCTGGATACTATCTATGGAGACTTTTCTTGCCAATATCTGCCTTTGATTTTTATTCTGGGTGCTCCTGTTTTCCTACCACATCACAAAGATTAACTGGTGAGTCTACATTGGTCTCTGAGTTAAGTGTGAACAGCTTGCTCTGACAGACTGAAATCCAAACCCAGGACAGATTCTTTCCCTGCTCCCAATGCTATCTGCATGGGCTTCAGCTTACACACCCAAGGATTGGATTAAGAGGTTTTCAGAAATCTAAAAATGTTACGTTTACAAAAAATGTAATATCTGAATGACTTTAAAACTGGTGTATAATACAACCAAAAATAATCAAAAAAAGAATTGAATTTTAGCCTTGTATCCAGTGCAGGTAGGATGTTGTCACTCTAAATGTACAAAGCTGTTTAGAAAAAGGATGGAATGAAACTGGGTTTTTAAAATAATTAGGTACATGGATTGAGCAACTCAGTATGGTGTCATGAGCGAGAACTAGCAAGTTAATCTTTTATTATACCAGTCTATCAAATCTCAGAATCGGCCAAACCATCCCTGTGTTTTTCCAATAGTCCAAAAGTATTTTGTCTTAAAAATGCCTGCTGTTCTGCAGAATGCTTCCTCTTTTTTTGAAAGGCTGATTAAAAACATAAAATCATAATATGTGCCTGTTGTTCGTATGAACAGCTAGATAAATTAAAAGGTACAAAGTCATACTGACAAACTCTATCTAAATCTGTTTCACCACAACAATTACCACCTTGGTAATTTCTCTGTAGTCAGCCTCTTGTGTGTAAATGATTACATTTTGCTAAGAGCTTCATACCTATTTTGAGATTAAAAAAAAAAGGAGTAAGAAAAAAAATTACAAACATGCTGTTAAATACACGGTATTTTTCATTTTTCCACAATCTGCTCTAGATTGAAGAGTCACCTTCTACCAAAACAGATCAGATGTATTATAAGGACATTATGCCTTTAAATCACACCCAGTAGTGGTATTTTTGCCATGAAAATTCTTGTTGGGCCATACCAGAATTATTTTCTTTTTGCAGACTTTTAAAATGTTAACATTAGCTTACCTAATTAATAATATCTATCCCTTTGTTGCTAATAACTAGTGAGAGCTGAAGCCTCTTCATGTCACTAAAAAAAATGCTGATAGTCTCTGACGACAAAAGGTCACTGTGATACCCTTTGACAGCACCATCAATGTCTGACAACACTCGGCAACATACATTAAACATTTAGTAAACTGAGAACCTTGCAACTACCCATCGCCCAGGAAAATATATTGGCCATAAACTGCCCAAAGTGAAACAGCACCACCTCAAGTTTCGATTTGAGGGGTTTTATGGTGAAACAAGATGAGTTACAAATAAATGGAAATAATGTGCAGACTGCACACACTGCATGACTGCACACAAAACCCTTGCCCGATACCACAGCTAACTGCTGTGTGACCAGGTGTTTGTAGAAGACCACGCAGTTAGCAAATTATTGAAAAACTATTTTCTACATGCCTGAACTTCGTCACACCTCTCTGAAACAGAAGCATCTCACTGCCTTCTTTTGTTCTAAGTGGAAGGAGCACACATAAGGCTTTCTTGTAGCTTTTTTTAAATTAAGACAAGTCAGAAGGTCCTACTCAATGGAGGCTGAGGATCAAGATGCCACTAAGCTGCATTCTGATCATCATGTCTTGTGCTTGACGCAATCCTGAAATTAATTTACTTTCTTTTTCCCATTTTATTATGGCTACCTTTAAGGAAACAAATGATTGCAGGTTTTCAGTACTGATTCCTTGGCTTGTGCTGCATAACCTTTACTGGGAAAAGCTCTAAGAGGAAGTGCAAACATCCAGATTAAATACAACAAAATAAAAAAGGGATTTTCATTTTAATGCCAAGTATAAGGTACTCTAGCCATCAAGCACCACTACTAAACTACATCCACTCCCAAGGATCAAACTAGAACATGGCAGGGCCAATACTGCTAAGCCCCATCAGCTGGGAACAGGCTTGCAGGACCGAGGAAGTCAAGTCAATTTGGGGAGCATGCACTGGTACAGTGAGTTGCCGCACCCACTACACGACGAAACAGCTCAGGATCCCAGTTGGTAACCCCCCAGGCAGACACGCAGTCCAGTCCCACCCTCTGGAAATGACCTTCTATCTGCCACAGCCAGGTGTTACGTGGGCGACCCCTTGGCCTGGTCCAGCCAGTCGGGTCCCCAACAATGAGGGTCTTATAAGCTGGATCACCCTCAGAGAAATGCGCCACATGGGCGTAGTGCCGTAACTGACGCTCCCCCACAATGCAGGTAATATGCCTCATTCGGGACTCCATGAGCAATTGCTTATTTGAAACAAAGTCAAACCAACGGTACCCAAGGATTTTCCGGAGAGACACAGTATCAAAGGAGTCCAGTCTTCGTCTCAGGTCACTGGATAGCGTCCATGTCTCGCAACCATATAGCAAGACAGGAAGCACCAGGACTCTAAAGACTTGGACCTTTGTCCTTTTGCATAGATATCGGGAGTGCCACATACCCATTTCCAGCAACCTCATGACCCCCCATGCTCTCCCACTCCGTCTACTGACTTCATAGGAACAGTCACCAGAGACATGAATGTCACTGCCCAGGTACGTAAACCTCTCAACAAGGTTGACACTCTCTCCGCAGACAGACACACTGCTGATGTCTGTGCCCAAGAGGTCATTAAATGTCTGGATCTTGGTTTTTATTCAGGACACTCGCAAGCCCAGACACTCAGACTCCTCGCTCAGTCTCTCGAGCACCCCGAAAAGAGCCTCCATTGACTCTGCGAAGATCACAGCATTGTTAGCAAAGTCAAGATCTGGGAATCTTTCTTCACCAACAGATGCCCCACAACCGCCGGACCCCATGACCATGCCCAACACCCAGTTCATATAAGCAATGAACAGAGTAGAAGCAAGAACACACCCCTGACGAACCCCAGAATCAACTGGGAAAACATAGAAGTTCTGCCTCCACTCTGCACAGCACTCACAGCACCAGCGTATAGGCCGGCCATGATATTCAGCAACCTCGAGAGGATTCCACGAAACCTTAGGATGTCCCATAGGGCATTTTGATCAACTGAGTCGAACGCTTTACAAAAATCGACAAAGGCCGCAAAGAAACTCTGCCAATATTCACGTTTGCACTCCATAAGAACCCTCAGCGCCAGGATGCAGTCGATGGTAGACTTCTTAGGCGTAAAACCAGACTGTTCCAGTCACTGGTAGGTGAGCAAGTGATCACGGATCCTATTGAGGACGACCCTAGCAAGGACCTTACACGGCACAGAGAGCAGTGTTATCCCCCTGTAGTTGCCACAATCCAGGTGATCACCCTTCCCTTTCCAGATAGGGATGACAAGTCCAGTTTTCCAGTCAGTTGGGATGATGCCAGTCTCTCAAATGGAAGCAAAGATTGCTTGCAATGCCAGGAGGACAGCCTTACTACCAGCCTAGAGAAGTTCACCCCAGATACCACAGATCCCTGCAGCCTTTCCTCCCTTCAGCTGGTTCACCACCTGTGCAATCTCAGTGAGATTGGGTGGTTCACAGCTAATTGGAGGAGATATCCAACATCCTAGCTGGAGGATCAGCAATGAACAACTGCTCAAAGTAGCGGGTCACAACTGCAGTGTCATCCGTAAGGACCGTTCCATCAGCCTTCCTGACTGCGACTCTCCGAGGAACAGATTTGGATGTGCGTAATGCTTCGATTCCTCTGCAAGTAAGACGTGGGTCGCTAGACCACAGATGGCGTGTCACTTGCTCACAGATTCCTCTAACAAACACCTATCTCGATGATATCCAAGGTGTTCTGAGAGATGAAACACCAGTAACACCAACACAACCCTCAGCAACCTTCAGGATCTTGTCATGGAAGGTCTCCCACATCACATTAGGATCGGTAATCGCATGAAAATCTTCAAGTTCCTCACACAAACTGTGTGCAAACTCACTAGAAACAGCCAAGTCTTGCAGTCTGGCCAAGTCCAGGCTAATTTTCCTAGTAGGTGGATAACCTGCTGGACCTAAGCTGGATCCTAAGAGTAGCAACAACAAGTTGGTGGTCAGAATTCACAAACTAGGCAATTCTGTATACCCTGCAGAGCACCAAGAAAATTTCACATAATGCAAAACACAACAATTTTCTAAATAAGAAATATCATTGATCATATGATGAAAAATTGGAAACAAATGTTTGGACTGACAAAGTTGAGAATGGTTATCATTTTTACTGAGCTAAATTACTGAGGGAAGTTTATTATTTATTTTGCACAGCGTCTAATGGGTTGTGCGTCTCTGGTCCTTAATGATGCAATGCCATTAATGCCCAGCATTCACATCTACAAATAACTTCAAAGAACAAATAAATGTATACAACGCAAAACTGTCTATTGAATAGGCACTCGAAAATGTCATGATTTCAAGCAACATTATATCTAAATCTTTTTTGATATTCTCAAGCAGACATTTTAATAGCTGCAAATATTTCATGCATTTCCTTATTGGACCTTATAAAACTTACCTTTCAAAGCCTAAGCACTATGGTTGCAAATGTACTTAAAAGGAGTGGTTTTCACAGTCATCTTCATTAAAAGACTGGCTGGAGTTTACACGCTCAAACCAGGTATCCTGGTGCTCTGCTGTTTCACCCTTAGGGCCAAACATGTGCCTATTAGGTTAGAAAGTGGCTTTCAATTATCTATGTAGGAGGGAGAGTGTGTGCACCTTAATGTGGACTAAGGCACTGCACTGTAATGGGTGCTGCTTTATGTGTCACAGTGGTTAAAGCTTTGGATTTCAGACACTTAGGTTGTGGGTTCAAACCCCACTACTGGCACAGTGTGACCATGAAGAAGTCATTTCACCTGCCTCTGTTCCAAATGGAAAAACAAAAGAAATGCAGCCAATTGTATCTCAAATGTTGGAAGTCATCTTTGATGATAAAGGCATCAGCCAAATAAGTAAATAATATTAATAATAATTCTGCTGCCATAGGCATCAGACCAACAAATAAGAATAAATGGATGGAAAGTATATACCTAAAAGCTGTACAAGAATCTAATTTGGAGAAATACAGTACTGTGCAAAAGTTTTAGGCACGTGTGAAAAAATGCTGTAAACAAAGAATGCTTTCAAAAATGGAAGTGTTAATCATTTATTTTCATCAATCAACAAAATGCAGTGAATGAACAAAAGAGAAATCTAAATCAAATCAATATTTGGTGTGACCACCCTTTGCCTTCAAAACAGCATCAGTTCTTCTAGGTACACTTGCACACAGTTTTTGAAGGAACTCAGCTGTTAGGTTGTTCCAAACATCTTGGAGAACTAACCACAGATCTTCTGTGGATGTAGGCTTCCTCACATCCTTCTGTCTGTTCATGTAATCCCAGACACACTCGATGATGTTGAGATCAGGGCTCTGTGGGGGCCATACCATCACTTCCAGGACTTCTTGTTCTTCTTTACGCTGAAGATAGTTCTTAATGACTTTGGCTGTATGTTTGGGGTCGTTGTCCTGCTGCAGAATAAATCTGGGGCCAATCATACGCCTCCCTGATGGTATTGCATGATGGATGAGTATCTGCCTGTATTTCTCAGCATTGAGAACACCATTAATCCTGACCAAATCTCCAACTCCATTTGCAGAAATGTAGCCCCAAACGTTCAAGAAACCTGCACCATGCTTCACTGTTGCCTGCAGACACTCATTATTGTACCGCTCTCCAGCCCTTCGACAAACAAACTGCCTTCTGCTACAGCCAAATATTTCAAATTTTGACTCATCAGTCCAGAGCACCTGCTGCCATTTTTCTGCACCCCAGTTCCTATGTTTTCATGCATACTTGAGTCGCTTGGCCTTGTTTCCAAGTCGCAGGTATGGCTATTTGGCTGCAACTCTTCCATGAAGACCACTTCTGGCCAGACTTCTCCGGATAGTAGATGGGTGTACCTGGGTCCTACTGGTTTCTGCCAGTTCTGAGCTGATGGCACTGCTGGACATCTTCCGATTTCGAAGGGTAATAAGCTTGATGTGTCTTTCATCTGCTGCACTAAGTTTCCTTGGCCGACCACTGCGTCTACGATCCTCAACGTTGCCTGTTTCTTTGTGCTTCTTCAAAAGATCTTGAACAGCACATCTTGAAACCCCAGTCTGTTTAGGACCTTAAGCAGTAAGGCACATATAAGCCATTGGGGCCTGCCAGCGAGGGATCAAGCATTCGCCAAGTCTACTGAATCTCAGCATGTTTGAAGAAAATCTTGACAGATGTTTATATCGAGCACTTAGCCTAGCACTGCTCTGCATTTTATAAACTCATTTATTGAGGGGCACACAGCTCAGAAATTGGGGCAACATTTGCAATTCCACACACTACTATTGGAGCCGAGATATTATCAGGGCCCTACCAACCTGTCTAGCCTATTCAGCCAATGATGGCACATTGCATGGTTGTGCCTGCTAATTGTCAGGTACGTCCTTAAGAAAGCTGCCAGTTAACATTAATACACAAAGACTGAAGCCTCTGTCTAGAAGCTGGTAGACGGTATTATCAACCTGGGTGAGCCCAGATGTGATTATGTATAATTTACAATTTCAAAATCAGTACATGTCTATCAAAATTATAATGGGAAGAACATTAGCACAAAAGAGAAACCAAATGTTTATAACAGAAAGTGAAGAATATTTATGTTAACTCCTCCAAGTCTAACTGCATGCTGTACTTTACTCATACAACTGTTCTTGATCATTGCATTAATACTTGTCACATTTATTTTTCATAAAAAAATAAGTCATTGGCAAGCTTTGCCGAATGGAAATCCTTTCAACTGTGATTGCTCTTCAAGTTTTAACTCAGTATATTTTCAAATAAGTGGTAGGAAGGAATCCCCAAATGATATATTTAAAATAAGATTTTCCACAAAGTGTATGCAAACATGGCAGTGCCAGCAAACTGAAACCCTGAGCAATTCAATGTACTTTCCACAACTTTCGGTTAGTTCATTATGTAAACATTAGTGGATTTACAAGACGACAACATGCCTTCTATATGGCTTAAGTATATGACTCTAAGACATAATTTAAAGCTGTTTACATGAACTTAAATATAATGTTATAAGGTGACCATGTTAATTTGGGGCATTTTAGTGCACATTTTGTGTCATGTTTTAGTAAGACAAAGGGTGTTTGAGCCTTTGTTTTAACCCAAATGGTGGGGTAGTAAACAGAATGTTTTCCTTAAAGCACTAAGCAGTGGTGCATGCCATTCAATGATCTGATACATTAATTGAGCTTTACTGCATTTTGTGATTGCAAATGACAGCCTTACTAAGGGAGAGCCATTGCAGGTGAAAGAAAATAAATCATTTCTCCATATATTACCTGCATAATAACTTATTGATGTTAATCATCATCATAACTAATGTGAGATAACAGAGACTCTTGATTTACTGGGGCATCAAAATCTTGATTAATGGTATGTGTCTGTGTATGTGTTAGGACATATGATTCACAAAAATACACATTTAATGCATTAAGTAATGTTATTTGTAATAAGCAGTGATTGGTATTGACTGGGAGCCAAGATGCTGTGCCAGTATAAATAATGTGTCAAGACTGGTTAATCACAACAGAACAAATATATTGGAGTTAGTAAGGGCAGCTGGGGTCATTCCTGCCACAGTTCTATATGATCGAATTAGCTTTACTGTTTGTTTCATTTTGTTTATGGAGTGGCAAGGAAGCAGAGTAGTTAGCACCACTTTTTCAGAGATCAAATTCTGCCCTGGCCTTATCTCTGTAGGGCAAGTTAGCAGAATTACATTCTCTGCTTTCCTCTCACATAAAATAAATAAGCAAAGGTTCAAAAATTGGTGAACTGATTAACTATTTAATTCTGTTTTAGTTTGTTTTTTGTCAAATCCAAGCATAATAAACTTTTCTCACTTTAATTTCTGTTGGTGTATTCCCACAGGTGGAAGAAATATTTGAAAGAAATTGCATCAGACTATGGATTTCCTAAGAGCTCGCATTTTTTGTTTCCTCACTCTTGCTCCGAGGTAAGATTTTGTTCCTTTCGATTTAAATACATTCCAATATTGTAATTTATGTGACATTTTTTAATGACTCCTGAAAATTTGCAAGGGTGGAGTATGAATTTATTTTGCCATAATCCTAGTTTTCTTTAGCAAGGACAGGCACACAAAAACATCCAACAGTAATATATAGGAGTTAACAAATTGTGTATAAAATTAGCATAAAAAACATATCTAATAGTTAGAATACAAAAATTCAGGACCCTCAAAAGTGACAGCCTTTTCATAATGCTACAGACAGAGTACAAAGGCAATTGAGAGTAAAATAATCAGAAAAAAATCTGTCAAAGTAAAGCTAATACTATAGAAGCACTAATGCTGGCACTGTACAAATATCAAACTTTTAAACTAAACAAACATCAACCAAAGAACTCCTGCTGTGGATGCACACTGCTGCTTCAATAGCAGAGCAATTTTACTATCAAAAGAACAATGGAACCTTGATGGCAACCATTCTGATGGACGGAAATGGTGAAAATGTCGTTTCACTTCAATTACAATCACATGAAATAATGTAAACCATTTTGTTTTTGCTTTTCTCTTAAAAACATGTGAAATTGTGAAAAGCTACACATGTTACTTGAAACACCTCAACACTAAACACACTATCATCTTTAATACTAATGGGGCCAATGATATTAAAACAGCCTGGCAAGAAACAGCATCATTTGGAGAAGTAATAAGTGACTTTACCTCACAATTAAGACCAAATCTTGGAAGTAATGAAAGGTAATTACTGCATTAGGACTCTTCATCTATTAAAAACACATTTAAAAGAACAACAAAATCTAAACAACTGAAATTTCTGGGTATAAAATGTATGCTAACCAAAAATAAAAGCAACAAACTGAAATATAACAGACAAAGCAGAAATAAAAAGAGGAAATATGATGGAAGAGCAACTGACATTAAAGTTGGTTATGTTAATACCAGAAACTCTTAAATACCAATGTTTGTTTTCTCAATATCAAGGTTAGCATAATATATCGTATAACCTATAAGAATTTGCATCTTGTTACTTGTAGGTACACTGCAAAAATCTACATTTTTTTATTTGGTGTACTGTTAATGGTAATTCTTCTTTGTAAAAATCTTGAGTATGTGTAGTTATGATAACACTAGTTGTCAATTGTGTCTTTTCTTATTTTCTTGTATCTGTGTTAACACTGTCTTATATTTTCTAATTTCCTGCTGCAAACAAGTTTCCTCTAGGATAATAAAGTCTACCTACCTACCTAGTATTGATGCCAAATGCTACATAATTGAAGTTAAAGATGCCAATGTTTATTAATATTTCAAACAGGTAGGACTCACAATACAAAAACATATTTCATGACTAGTGACGCTCAAATTATACTAGTTGAAAAACAGGTCATGCATGAGTTTCCTCTAAGTACTTGTCTCTTAAAGGGTTTATTTATTGACAGAAGTAGATGAATCTGATCACACCACAGTCAATTAAACACTTCATCCTGAATCAGCAAAATAATAGTGAAAGCTTGAAAGCAAAGAAAGCTGATCAATAGATCAGATTAAAAACAAAATCAACCAAAAAAGCATTAAATCACCACTGATTAGGTCAAATTGTAAGTGCCCAGCAGCATCTCTTCCCCTTTCAACAAAACAATTACAAGCACAAAACTTTTCACCACATAGAAGAAGCAGATTGATAACATTTACCTGTATTTTTATTGGCCATGAGAAGTTGCTGACATACACATAGAAGGTGATGTTGGGATTGTTCCTGAAGCTGAACTTCTCACATGAGAAGCTGTCTCTGTAGTCTCTTATATTTGACTTAGAAACAATTGGAATTTCCTCTCCTGATATTGTCCCAGCTACAAAAAATCAAAACAGCACACATATATGAAAAGTATAACAAACTTTCTCCACACACACACAAACTCACACAAAGTATATCTACTTCAATTGTATAAAAAGTGTGTCATACATTAGATAAATCTTAACAAACAGTACTTAACTGATTTTACTAACCTCCGGTTATCCCAATAAAAAACATGTCACATTAAATTGCTTTTTTCAGCAAATTTCGTCACAACCTTCATTTACATAATCTTAGCAAGTCGGAGGAATTTGGTGGCCTCTGGTGCTTCTAAAAACGGGTCGCCTAATGTGACAAACCCAAAGACTGATTCCAATTACCCAGTGGCACACTCCAATAAAGTCAAACAGGGTTGTTTTTGTCTTTAGTTATAGGTGTGGGCTCTATGTGCTTGAAAGCTGACAACCAATGAATGCTCAACTGGAAGTACAGTGCATAGAATGAAACAACAAGGAATAAGGAACAGGCGGCACGATGGCGCAGTGGTAGCGCTGCTGCCTTGCAGTTAAGAGACCTGGGTTTGCTTCCCGGGTCCTCCCTGCGTGGAGTTTGCATGTTCTCCCCGTGTCTGCCTGGGTTTCCTCCGGGTGCTCCGATTTCCTCCCACAGTCCAAAGACATGCAGGTTAGGTGGATTGGCGATTCTAACTTGGCCCTAGTGTGTGCTTGTTGTGTGGGTGTGTTTGTGTGTGTCCTGCGGTGGGTTGGCACCCTGCCCAGGACTGGTTCCTGCCTTGTGCCCTGTGTTGGCTGGGATTGGCTCCAGCAGACCCCCGTGACCCTGTGTTCGGTTTCAGCGGGTTGGAAAATGGATGGATGGATGGAATAAGGAACACACCTGTTTTGCACGACACACACAGAAAAGAGGCTCGTCTGTCTGATGTCTCATGTATTACATACCAGAACAAAATGGGGAAAAAAAGGGCTGAGATTGTAGCTGAACTTGCCATACCTGTTAACTCTTCGTACAGCACCAGCTCTGACAGGTAGCATATTATTGGCAATCACAAAAAGGGGCAACCATCGCTCTGCTGGAAAGTCAGCACTCAGTTGGCAGTGTACACATGGGCAGCAGTTTTCATTTGTTTAAATTGCCATGGTCCAGCAAAAATATCAGTGACTGCAGTGAACAAATCTGATATATCCTCTGTTTCACTGCATCACAGGCTCGCACATGAAGGCGGCCATCAAGAGCATCACAGAAGCTACAGAAAAAGGCTTCAAAAAGGATTTGGATTAGATGGAGCGATCCATGGTCTACACATCTACTCGGGCACAGGCCAAGGATTGATATCCCCTGGCTGGGTCACCTGGGTGAGGGTGTATAACTGGTGATTAAAGGCCTAAAAAACTCGATGACGACAGGTTTCATCACTTAACTTTGCCTTAATTTTGATATCAGCAAATGTTTCTCTTTTTTGAAGCTCGCATCATAGCTGATTTGTTTCTCAATTTCATATATTCACACTTTTATTAATTTGTTTAAATTATTTAGTGACAACAAGTTGGCTTCTTATGCCATGAATATCATGCAGCTTATAGACTCCATAAGATGACAAATTCAGGCTGCGCCAAAGAAAGTGGTATTTGTACAGATTTTGTATTATATTTGTACAGAATTTGACATCTCCTAAGAAGAAAAAAGGGTGTGAAGGATGAGATGTTGTTAAGAGAAAAAATAACCTGTTAATGATATTGAAGAATGCTTCATCTCACCAAAAATACCTAGATATGATATGTTACTATGACACCTGTCAGCCTGTCAATTTAAATATAAGTTGTCTAAATACAGAAAATAATACTGCTGTTGAATAGCAGTTGCCTGGAAATTGCAACAGATGATAACTAAGAAAGATGCAATTAAAAAAACACAGAGAAAAAGTATAAAGTAGCTGTGTCTTCATGGTTAGATACAGTAGAGCTGTGCCAGAGGCCTGATCACAAGTTAGTGTAGGGCACCAGTCGGATAGCAGCCTTGTAGAGGGCACACTCGGGCAGAGACTAAATTAAACCAATAAATAAATAAGTCAGCGGTGAAATAAATATTCAGAGTTAAGCTGTTTTCATGATGCAAATGATAAAGCTAACATTTGTCTTTTTTCCAAACTGCACACAGTTCAGAGAAAAAGCCAAGCAGTGTGAGAATTTTTTTCTCTTGTGCCATTAAGTACACAAAATATAAATTAGAATTTTTACATAAGTGCCAAAAAAAAAACGAAGTATTTTGACATAAAAAACAAAATGCAGCTCAACTGCCTCTTTTCCTGCCCATGAAAATACATCAGTGCTACTGGGAGCCTTGGAATCAACGGATAGAAACATTCAACTGTCACTTGATTAGATAGCCGAGCGCGGACTTTACTGAAGAACGCCCAGGATGGTGTAGGGGCCAGTTGGTCAACATCTCCAAGAATTTCACTGTTTCTGACATTGTCTGTTATAACTGATTGTGGCTCCAATAAATTTATTTTCTCCAATTTTTGCTTTCTGCTCCTCTATTGTCAATTGTTCGCAGTTCAACAATTATCATAATGTATTGAAATTGTTGGGTCTATGTAAGTCAGTTTGAAACAGCTTTTTCTTGTTGTGTGTTTAAAAAAATCTATGTCTGTATGTGAATTCATTATGTAGGTAGTTATTTGTAAAGTTTGTACTTGAATTTACCTGTAAATCTCTTTTAGCTCTTTGAGGCCGCACTCAGTGAAGAGCATTACACAAAAATAAACAGAATTGAATTAACTTAACTAATAAATAGTTCTACCTCTTCAATCTTCTCATCCAGGTACACAGTATATACTTACCTATTTGTACCTGACATTGTTTTGAAAAATAGACAATGTAGGCCAGAAAGGCAACTTTCTTACTGAAGTGTATGTTTGCACGTTTAGCCCGTATGGTGTGAAATATGATTGTAACTATAGGTTCTGTCAAGGAAGGAGGTCCAATAAATGTAGAACAAAGCTACCTTGGAGAAATATAACTCTATGTCAAGCTGTAATATGTCACACATGTCTGGAGAGAAGACCAGGAGGCTGCATTATATATTTCGGTTATTAGTTTTGTGGTAAGTGGGTTCACTTTGCAGTCTTTGCAGTTACAGTATGATGAATCAATTACAAGGAATTCCCTTTCATACCCTGATTATGTTACAGGAAGTATGTTTAAAGCATCACCTTTCAGGAATACCACTGATATAGGATCAAACTGTTCTAGCAAAAACAGAAACCACCTTGACAGATCAAGAGTGACATGAATCTGTTCTTTTAAAGATCTGACTATAGAGAATCCACATCATTTCAGAGGTGATGCTGTAACTGCAGCACAGTGAACTGTAATGGAGGCTAATAAGACACCTTCACTAAAAAGGTGAGGGGCTGTTGATGACCCTGGCTGTAAGTAGTTTGATCAACTGCATGAATGATGTTTTTTGGACTGTGGGATGACACTTGAAACATTAGTGGTGAATCCCTCTGTTAGCATTTGCAGCCACCCAGTGACCATGCTGTAATCCACAGGCTTTATGTATTTTCCTTTTCAACAAAGCATTTCAAAATTAGCAAAACTTTACACATGGCCGAAAAGATGTTCTAAGAAAGTGTTAATAAATAAGCCTGATGGTCCTTAGATATCTCATTGCCAAAAAAAGGTTTAAAAAAAAGACTGAGGGGGAAAAAATTACTTGAAGACTGGTAAAATGTTGGAAACATTTCTAAAAGATGGTTTAAAATCCACTGGTGATAAAGACAGCTCAGGTTGTTAGTTAACACTGATTTATGTAATGAATTTTAAAGTGTTCTTCGCCCTATCTCTGCATCCATTTCCACCAGAGACATACAATCACATAGCTTGCTGTCTACATAACTGAGATACACTCTTAAAATTACAGCAGGAGACATTTGCAATTACAGTAACTGCTACTAACCAAGGATACACACAGGGTGATTCTGATTAACTCAGAATGCAATGAAAAGTGCTGTTACTACTTTTTAAACATGGCCTCACTAGCTGTGTAAAATTTTCTGAGTTCACCTACAGTATTGTACTGTCCACTGTAAGGCCAGAACATACTAAGACTGTTTGGAAACTGGCATTTTAACAGGGTCTTGATAAACTGTTACATAACTTTCATTACCATCCATCCATCCATCCATTTTCCATCCCGCTGAATCCGAACACAGGGTCACGGGGGTCTGCTGGAGCCAATCCCAGCCAACACAGGGCACAAGGCAGGAACCAATCCCGGGCAGGGTGCCAACCCACCGCAGGACACACACAAACACCCACACACCAAGCACACACTAGGGCCAATTTAAAATCGCCAATCCACCTAACCCGCATGTCTTTGGACTGTGGGAGGAAACCGGAGCGCCCGGAGGAAACCCACGCAGACACGGGGAGAACATGCAAACTCCACGCAGGGAGGACCCGGGAAGCGAACCCAGGTCCCCAGGTCTCCTTACTGCGAGACTGCAGCGCTACACACTGCGCCACCGTGCCGCCCACTTTCATTACCAGCTTCACAAAAAAAAAATAAACAAATAAAAATAGTGCCATCTTTGTTGAAATTTCTTATGATATAAAAACAAAATAATAAAGCATACACAGAGAATTGAGAAGAAACAAACTAAGTAGTTATCAGTGTCTACTGATATATGAAAGTATGATTTATTTTTAAGTCCTCATTTATGTTTTAATATCCTAGGTTTGAACACCACATACACCCCCTTTCTATGTGAAGTTTGCATGTTTTTTCCATGTATGTATGGATTTCCTCACACCCCAAAGATGTGCTTTAGTTGACTGCCAATTCTAAATTAGCCCAGCAAAAGCATATCTAAAAACATTTAAAAATCGACATACCTTTAAGTTAACAGGACTGTCAATCAGCCAAGGGGACCAGATTAATTATGACCATTTAAGGTATCAATGTTAGCAACTTAATGTAACCAATGATGTTAAAGGTTTTCTGATTATGTAATGAATTCCTTGGAATTGTGACGTAATCAATGAAGTGTATGAACAGAGCGCATTACGGATTCCTCCTTTGTAACACTTGCTAATAAGGTGCTTGCACTCCTGTAAGTGTTACCTCTTACAAGACTTAGATAATAAAAAGATTGATTGATGCTTTCTTCTACTTGTATTTATGGCCTCATTTATATAGGGACAACAGGGTACCTTGTGGGGGTGTTGCCAAATTTCACTTCAGAAAATTATAACTTTCTGAAAAGGTTTAAAAAATATAGAAGCGTAGTAGGACCATGATGAAAAAAAAAATACGGATACAGTGAAGAAAAAAAACTAAATGTTGAGATTAAAGTAAACATTTTGACTTTATTCTCGACATTTCCTCTTTATTCTCACCATTTATGTCGAGATTAAAGTCGAAATTTCCACTTTATTCTCATAGTTTATTTTGTCAGTAGAATGTTGCAAACTAAACTTCATCTTAAAATGAATGTTTCATTTACTAGATTTTCTCAAACCCCGTCATAAATTATGTAGCACATTAAATGCTTTGTGTTAAGTGTTCCCCGACCCATGTCAATTGGTATGTGCTTCTTAAACTGATTTCCTCCGCACTAAGAGGAGGCGCAGGCAGCGATCACCACACAGAATACATTCACTTCATGATATTCCTGCTCTCTGAACATTTAGAATGCTAAGATAAATACTTGATATCATTTTCATGATGAAATGTATTAAAGCATGTGGAGGCACGGTGGCGTGGTGGTTGCACTGCTGCCTCGCAGCAAGGGGGACCCGGGTGTTCCCTGCCTTGAGTTTGCATGTTTTTCTGGTGGGTTTACTCGGCGTGCTTCAGTTTCCTTTCAAAGCCATGTAGGATGTGGGGTTTTGTTATGTATTATTGACACTGCTACTGTATATGTTGCTCGTATTCACCCAGTGATGTGCTGGTGCCCCATTCAGGATTTGCTCCTGCCTCACACACAATGCTTGCTGGGATGGGTGCAACCCAGAATGGATGGCATAATTAAACATGTTAAACAAAGATTTCTTATTTTAAGTTCTGAACACTCCGTGGGCTAAGTTTATAACTAGTTTTAATTTCACAAAGACGTTTATCGTGTGGTGATTGGTTAGGTGGAGAAAGAAAAAGGAAGGATAGGAACTGAGGGTTTAGTACGTCAGACAGAGACAGCATGCATGCAATAAAGAAAGCCCGCTCAGAAGAACATCCATTGAATTCTGTGTTCATGTCTCCGACCACCACATCACAAACCCAACATTTACACAATATTTGAGTTAAACCTGTGCAATACACACACACCTGCCATAAAGTTCTCTACACTGAACGTACACTGGGGACCCCTTAAAGCAAGGAAGCAGCACTATAGCCACGCCACCGTGTCCCCTGCCACCCATGTTTAATACATGCTTTAATGCATTTCATCATTAAAAAGATATCAAGTATTTATCTTAGTATTCTGAATGTTCATAGAGCAGGAATATCATGAAGTCAATGTGCGGCGATCGCTGCCGGCACCTCCTCAGTGCAAGAGGAAGTCAGTTTAAGAAGTGCGTAGAGATTAACAACTGGGTCGGGAACACTTAATATAAAGCATTTAAATGTGCTACGTTAACTTATGACAGGGTTTGAGAAAATCTAGTAAATTAAACATTCATTTTAAGATGAAGTTTAGTTTGCGACATTCTACTGACAAAATAAACTACAAGAATAAAGTGGAAATGTCGACTTTAATCTCGACATAAATGGCAAGAATAAAGTGGAAATGTCGCGAATAAAGTTAACATGACGACTTTAATCTCAACATAAATGTCAAGAATAAAGTGGAAATGTCGAGAATAAACTCAACATGTCGACTTTAATCTCGACATTTAGTTTTTTTTTCCTTCACTGTGTCCGTATTTTTTTTTTCACCATGGCCCTACTACGCTTCCGTATAAAAATGATTAAATGTTGGGTGGTGTTTTTTGTATTGCATGATTAACTTTTTTCACAAGATGACAATAAAAACAAATAGGCTGGTTTCAAACTAAACTTTATCTTGCTTTACTGAACCAAGATATTGGTTGAAGATTAACGCTGAGACAATGACAGCCCACCCAGATCTGCCTTCACAACTACTGCCAGGACAAAGAGCTACAAAAGAAGAATGAGAAGAGAAACAAATACAATTTTAAAATAAGTTAGTAGAAGGAAACGTCTTGCAAGTTTTAAGAGTTGGTGTTTTGTTCAAATGTTCTTACTTTTCATTGTATCATGTTTGCTTAACGTTAAAAATTCATTCAACATTAATAGAAAAAAACAGTTAAGAAAAAATGTTTGAAGAAGTCTGCAATGAAAGATTAGCTTGTCCTATTTATCAGCACAAGGTGAAATATTTGAATTGTTCCAGACACAAATTTAATCAGAGGTTTAAAAAAAAATTAATTTTGAGTCACATCTCTTAAACAATGACATTATAATCTCAGTATTAACAGTAGAGTCGCAGGAAGTTTATCTTAATTGAAATCACGCACACTTTATAATGCTTTAGTTCTGAATTTTTGAACTGAGGTTCACAAGCTGTTAATTAATGAAGGACACCATAAAGCATTTAAAAAGGACAACATTAATGTCAATTAAATAATTAAGAGACAGAAGACAAATAAGACACCTCTTTTCACACTGTCGATTGGTTTGCTGCCTTAAAAAAATTTAAATATTCACAAAGATGCTCTGTAAATTTTCCTTGCTGATGGCTTCTGAAGTTTTCAAATATATGGTGAAAGAACAATAAATTATCTGTATTATAAATTAGACATTAAATCAACATGAAAAAAAAATCCCTAAGAATGCATTATCTTCAAATACTAACCAGAAACCACATTTCTGGATATTTTACTATAGTAAAGTGGAATGTTATGTAATAAATGACCAGTAGTGCACTATGTAACAAACAGGCGCAGCGTGTCTCTCAAGGGTTTGGCATTTATAACATTTTACACCCTGGATTAAACATTGTCTGGGATGTCTTTTATACTTCCCCTGTGTTTGACAGGCTGGTGACTTTAAGCTGACTATGTGTGAACGCGCTGCACAGTAGACGGACACTCCATCACTTTACCTCAACTACCTAAGCTACCCATCAACTCAGAACTGAAGGCAGCAGGTACTGAAAAGGATAGCTGGATTCACAGTAAATGAAATGCTCATCTATCTGTGCAAAACAAGCTAGTCAGATTGCTCGGAACAATCGACTAAGTATTAAAACGAATGAGCTGAAATATATAACAAGTTAAAATTAGCATGAACAAACATAAGGAAAAATAAATATTCAACATGTTTCACTTCAAATTAACTTTTCTTGGATTCCAAAAAGGCAAACTTAATAATTATAGCATCAAGCTTTAAGGAGGTGGTGAAAACCTGCTCAACTGACAGAAACAAAAAGTCTAACAAATGTTACAGCAAAATGGTTTGGCATCTTCTTCTGCTTCTCAGTGCCTAACATAATAATATAAGCATAAAAATGACTATAAATTTTCATTATGCTAATGACAATTATTTAACCAATTTGAAGAATAAAAAAATACTGTATTACATGTGCTTCTGGGATTTTTAATATTTTTCTGGCATACTGTATTTACCTACTTTCTCCTTTTCCAGTTAAGACTATTTTCTCTTGTTTTTGCCATCAACACAACTTACATATCAGTACTGGTCCTTGTGCCAGCCTTGTTTTAGCATTGATAAGCCGTGAGTGTGCAGATTATGCATTGTTTATTCTCTCCAAAATGTAAACAACAATAAATTATTCAAAGCATTATTTTATTTCCCAGTGGTAAAATGTTTCAGACTTTCTTTTAAACAAGCATGCAGTGAATATTAAAGGATATGTTGGGTATTTTAAAGTCACATGTATTTCTTTCAGACTCTTAAAATACATTTTATTTCACCAGAAATCATCTGTTGTTATCTATAAATTCATATTTAAAAAATGTTAGTTTAGGCATGACAAGAAACTTTTACTAAAAGCCTTAAAACTTCAAAATTGACACATTTAATAAGTGGAGAATTTTCCTGAGTGTTTAAATATGAGCATCAATGTTGCTTTTGCAAAAATATAATTTATTATGAGAGTTTCCACCATTGTCAAACAAGTCTGCCAGTCCACTAAACTTCATTCCCTCTCTATACAGGGTGTCCCAAAAGTCACTATACACTTCCTTTTTTCTATTTCGTTCCAGGTATCATTCGGAGAGACTTAAGCCATCGGCATATGACAACTTAAGGCTTTGCAGTTTTTGTAAACGTGTCATTCCTTTAACTATGGCACCCCCTCCCCACACTGCCAGGTTAGTCAGAGATTTCTTGAACATCAAGTTTCCTGGCCGATGGATCGGTCAAAGGGGTCCCCTCAAATGGGCTCTGCGCTCCCCTGACCTTACACCTTTTTTTGTGGTGTTATATCAAAAGCAAAGTGTATGCCACTAAGCCCCGTAACCTGTCACAGCTTGAGGAAAGAATCTGCACGGCCTGCAGCAAGGTCGGGGAAGAGATGCTGCAAAATGTCTGAGAGGCTGGTGCCGGAAGGTAGCTGAAAGTTGAACAAAATGGAGGCATTCATGTGGAGGTATACAACTAGTCTTCAAGGCATTAGAACGTGATGGCTAGCCTAGCAGGTAAACCTGCAATGACTCCTTTGTTGATGCTAGAAATATTAATAAACTCAGTTTCTTGTGTAATTTTTAGGAATTTATTAAAAGTGTATAGTGACTTTTGGGACACCCTGTATACTGTATATACAGTATATATGGTAACCTTTCACCAACAACGGCTTGTAGCACGTTTTGTAAATGGTGCAGTTGCAATTATACTGTACAATAAAGCTAATGGAGGCTATACTTTTTACCTGTAAAAGTTTTTTTTTTTTTGGGCAAGCATTTCCATAAATAAGCTGAAAGGTCAAGCAAAATTACATCTTTTATTTAAAAAGATTACAATATGCAAGCTTTCAAGGCAACTCAGGCCCCTTCTTCAGGCAAGAAAAATAAGCTATTATTTTATTTTTTTGTGTACAACTTGGTCAGCGGTAACTTGTTTAATGACAGTAGATTTAATCCTAGCCTTAAAGACTGAAGAACAGTCGTAGACTACTAAGCACTGTTGTAAGTCGCTCTGGATAAGAGCGTCTGCTAAATGTTGTAAATGTAAATGTAAATGTATTAATATGTCCGACTATGAAAAAAATTAAACGTTTAGCCAATGGTTTAAGCATATCTATATGAGTCATAAAATACAGATTAGAAGCTATAACAGATTGAAGGTGAAAGAAAAAAAAGAGACAGAAAGGAAAGAAGTGGAAAGACTGAGAGTAGAAAATGTAAAGCCTGAAGCTACACTGAGACGCTGGCAATTGGTGGTGCAAAATTAGCAAATGCCTACTGAGAACGAATGCCTTTGCTACATAGAGGGGAACTTACTGCTAACCACCACTGAAAACAGGGACATGACTGTTTAATCTCACAAAGCTGCTGTCTGAGATTCTGATAGGGATAACTTTCCAGCCATTATCAATCTTTGTGTTACACAAACATTTTTCCATTTTTTGAAATTAAAATGGAAGAAGCAATCAAAGCTGCAAGGACAAAAGGACAGTTTTGATAAGAGCAAGTTTGTTTTTTGATCTTGTTAGCTACAGCAGAACACTGCTTAGCATTTATACCCCAAATGTGACTGAATGTTTCCTCAATTTCACTAGTTCACCTGTTATATGTGTCCCATAAAACACCACTGTAAACCGTTGGAGGAGATACAGTAATCCCTCACTTATCGCGGGGGTTACGTTCCAGAGCCCCCCGCGATAGGTGAAAATCCGCGAAGTAGCGACCTATATTTATTTTATTATTTATACATATTTTAAGGCTTTATAAACCCTTCCCACACTCTTATACACCTTTCTCACTCTCTTGTTAACCTTTCCCACACTCTTATAAACACTTCCTATGCTCTTAAACACTTTCTACATTCTTAAACACTGCAGACCAACACTGCACACTGCACGCAGCGATCAGACGTCAATGTGTCTGCACTCGCTTTGTGAAGGGGGGCAGCTGAACTCACGCTGAGCAGAAATGGACTTTGTGCTGCTTCTGCCAAAATGCCTGCTTGTCGCTCTGCGCGTTCGGAAGGATCAGGAGGAGTGGGGGTGTGTGAGGGCTGAACGCACGTTCGCTCAAACCCCCCCCCCCCCTCCTCGGAGGCGCAGTACGCTCCTGCCACTTCGCATTGTCAAGGGGGTGGGGACCTGAATGAACGCTAAGGAGAAGTGGACTTTGTGCTGGCTTTGTGAAGCTTGTCGCTCTGCGTGTCAATAATTTTAAAGCCTTGTATTTTCCTGTCTCACTGTCTTGTCTTGCATGAAGTTAAAATGTTTTATAATAGTGAGATGTTACTCATATCCTTAGCCCGACATCCACATATCATATGTGTTAACAAAGTGTGTTTTATAAGTTTACATGTGTTTAAAGCATGTGGGATGGGTATTTTAAGGCTTAAACTATAAAAATGTTTATTTATATGGTCTTTCCATATCGCGGATTTTCTCCTGTTGCTGATGTGTCTGGAACATAACTTCCGCGATAGGCGGGCAATCACTTGTATTTAAAAACCCGCGAAGTCGTGAATCCGCAAAAAGTGAACCGCGAAGTAGCGAGGGATTACTGTACATTTTTTTTTTTTTGTAATAAACTTAGAAATAATTCTTCACTTATGATGAAACATTTCTGGGGTAAATGAGTAGGCCACATTGCTTTAATTTCAAAAATAGCTAACTTAGGCTTTAATTGCAAGTAACCCAGTTTGCACCCTAACTACTTCTGAAAGTGGCAATTTGAAAGTACAAGACTCATGAACCTACTGAATATACAGTTGAAAATGAAAAGGTTCTTAGTGTCTTTTTAAAACAGGAAACCACTTTGTGTGTGAAGTGTGCACCTCTCTCAGACTCACCAGCTTTTTAAAACGTTCTTACCTGTTGATCCCACTGACCATGTGATGTTCAGATTGAAATTGTTGGATGCGTTTATAGACATATCAAGATTCTTGTTTGACTGTGGATAAAAGAAAAATCAAACATATATAGCTGATAAACCAGAACTGGTATAGGTTAAATATTTTATCATAAGAGTCATTTTAAGCTTAATAAACCAGAAGACAATATAGTAAAATGTGGGTCAGCATTGAGATTCTGGGAGTTCCAATTGAGGTTGGCCCAAATATAAAAATTAACTGCTAACACATCATTAAATTGACATTACAAATGCTATTTCAGTATATTACTATTTATCAAAATATTTTTAAACAGACATTAAAAAAAATCCTAAAATTGTATATGTACAGGTTTAAATAAAAATAATCAAGTATGCCAGAAGGTAAGGATCCTATTGTACTGTATATGAATATCAAAAATCCAGCATTGTGACTAATTTTAATTTCCTACATATTTAATAAGGAGAAAAAAAGGATTCTCCCCTGCTATTCAGTCTGATTTTCACACAAACAGTAAAAGGCCTGGCTTGACAAGAAACTGAATGGCACCTCCAGAGCCTTGACTCATTCATTACATTTTACAACAGACAGTCTACCCACCTGCTCTGGGTTAGCCATGAAGTTGATAGCTGTATAATGACGGTCATCCTCCTGGAGGAGGCTGAAGGTGAACTGATAGTCAATGAGAAGGCTATCTGTGGACAAGATAAACAAGTATCACACACAGTCCAAGGGCAGGCAGCCAGCTGGAGACAGCAAATCATACAGAGAAGGTTCAAAAGAAAAAGAAAGAAAAATGTCATCTAGTGTATTTCACATTCACATTAGCAGGGCAAGACAAGATGGGAAAAAATGTTAAAAACAAAGGTAGTTTTTGTGTTATATAATATTATATCAAAATCATTCAACCCCCATTGCAAATTAAGTTTATTGGCAAAATTTACAAACTCTCCTTGCAATAAACAAATCAAACAAGAACAATTTAAATTGCTCAGCACATCTAATATTACAAGTGCAACACAAAATGGCACTTTTCATGACTACTGCAGTCTCAAAATTATTCAAACCCCTGAATAGAATCCCCCATAAGAGCACACATTTGCAAGTCAAGTGTTGTCTCAAGCACACCTGATGCAATTAATCAAGGGCCTCATTAGTTGCATTAGGTGTGCTTGAGATTGAACACATCAGATACCTGGACTGGCTAGGGATTTGTTCACAGTGATGGTTGATTGCATGTTAGAAACATGGGTAAGTCAAGAGAACTATCCAAAAGGTTAAGAGATCATTTTCTTGCACAAAAAAGGAAAAGAATACAAAAAGATATCAAAGGCACTGGATGTTCCTACAGATATTGTTGGAAGCGTAGTTTGCAAGTTCAAAGTTAAAGGAACACTGGCTGCACTAGCTGGACGTGGCAGAAAGAGGAAGCTATTGAAAGCTGCCACCATGTGTCTGAGGAGGCAGGTGGCCAAAAACCCTCAAGTGACTGCAAAAGACTTGCAGCAAGACTTTGTGGCAGCAGGCACCAAGGTTTCAGTTTCCACAGTAAGGTGCATACTAAACACTGAAGATCTCCATGCCCAAACTCCGATATACACCACTACTGACCCATAAGTACAAGAAAAGTCGGCTCCGATATGCTCAAAACCATATATATTGGGATTCTATTCTGTGGAGCAATGAAACAAAACTGGAACTTTTCAGGCCTATGGATCAACAGTATGTCTTGGAGGCAGAAGAATGAAGAATTTACTGAAAAGAACACTCTGTCGGCAGATGAAGCATGGCAGTTGCATGGTGATGCACTGGGGCTGCTTTGCTTCTTCTGGCACTGGAAACCTGCAGCATGTGGAGGGCAAGATGGATTTAATCAAGTATCAAGAAATCCTAGGAGAAAACATCATACTATCTCTATGGAAGCTGAAGCTTGTGCATCACTGGTCATTCCAAGAGGACAATGATCCCAAGTAAACCTCAAAGTCCACTAAGGCTTGGTTTCAGAAAAAGTCCTGATAGATTTTAGAGTGGCCGTCACAGTCACCTGACTTGAACCCCACAGAAAATCTCTGGTGGGATCTGAAGAAGGCAGTTGCAGCAAGCAAGCCCAAGAACATTAGTGAGATAGAGGCCATTGCCCATGAGGAATGGGGTAATGTTTCTCAGGAACCCTACTGGAAGCTGGAGTCTGCTTATGCATCACGTTTGCAGCAAGTCATAACAGCAAAAGGATTCTCTACTAAGTATTAAAGATGCTTGAATAATTTTAAACTGCAGCAAGTCATTAAAAGTGGCATTTTGTGTTGAATGTGGATAAACCACTCGTAATATTAGTTGTGTTGAGCTATTTAAATTGTTCTTGATTGATTTGTTTATTGAAAATAGCTAAATAATTGTTAATTTTGCCAATAAACTTAATTTGCAATGGGGTTTGAATAAATCTGAGTGCAACTGTATAAAAATAAACATAAGAACTCAGTTCCCCATAATGTACATCTTAGGAATCCTTGTTTCCCTTGACTTGAACACTTGGCTGTAAAAACAAGAAGTCAGCATTGTCCATTCTTTCACATCACACAAGAAAAGCTTTTTCCCATATGTATTAATGCCTAGCAGTGTATTGGAGGAGGAATAAAAAGCAAACTGAAAAGAATAGTGTAAATGGTAAAGCTATCACATATATTTATTCAGCAGGGACCATGTTAAATTTTTAATAGCCGCCAAGGTCTTAATGACATACAGTGCCTTTCATAAGATTTTATTATACGTGGAGAATATTTAATTATGCATATATATTCCTATGCCTCTAATAATCAAATAAACTATGAAAAGAATTAAAAATGCAATCATGTGCATTTGGAAACCAAAATCTCATAAAGTGTGACTGAAACAAGCATCTAAAATATTTCTTATACACATGTGTAGTTTTGTGCAAGTGACAAAATCTTCCTGAACTTGCTTATGTTAGCATAGGGTCTGAGCCTATTTTGTCAGGAACAAGATGGGCCAAGAGCCTGTTACCGGGCAGAGTGACTACCATGTAAACACAGCCAACTGTATTTTTTATTTACACAGTATAAATAAACTCATATACTGCTTATGTATGAATGTTCAGCAAAGCATTCTTCGCAGTTTACTTTATTATGTATACGTGTAATAAATAAATATCAAGATATGTCAGCATAGCAGCATTTTATTTAACTTGCATTGGACAGAGTGGGTAAAAGCAATTTTCATAAGAATTAATTAACTGCAACACATCTTGACAACACATGTTGAGAAATCTTGAAATCTGATAATGGCATGTATTATTCACTCTTGTATGATAAATGAGAAAATTAAAAAAAAATAAAAACCTTAGCAGTACACATAAACTTAACGACTGTTTGTGTAAAAATGTAAAATAAACACACATATACACATAACATATTGAAATTTTGTAATAAAAGTCCCAAAAATGAGATGCCATTTACATTTAGTGAATCAGAAGGAGTTGGGGATAACAACAAACAATAATAATAATAAAGCACAATGTACAAGTTTCGTACAGAATAGTGAATCGTTTGAACATGTCCACAGATTCTTAGGAAGGTTGAGATCCTCTGCAACAAGACAGAAAAGACAAACCTTAATGGTACTGAGGTAAATCCTAGGATTTGATCTAAGTCAAAGACAAAGCCTGACTGGCCTGGAGGACTCCTTAACACACAGTAAGATGAAAATATGGATGGTTGTTTCCAAGTTCAGCTGTTGCTTAACAACTCTCAACAATATTCAGTCTGTCAGTCATTATCCAACCTGCTATATGCTAACACAGGGTCACGGGGGTCTGCTGGAGCGAATCCCAACCAACACAGGGCGCAATGCAGGAACAAATCCCGGGCAGGGCGCCAACCCACCGCAGGACACACGCACACACACACACACACACACCAAGCACACACTAGGGACAATTTAGGATCATCAATGCACCTAACCTGCATGTTTTTGGACTGTGGGAGGAAACCCACGCAGACACAGGGAGAACTTGCAAACTCCACGCAGGGAGGACTCAGGAAGCAAACCCAGGTCTCCTTACTGTGAGACAGCAGCGCTACCACTGCGCCACCATGCCGCCCACAACATTCAAAGTGCTTGTTGGAAATATTTGTTTACCATATACTGTTTTTGCATTACTAGGGTCTGAGTATTTTACTGCAAAAAAGCTTGGTGTATCCCAATGGCACATGATTGAGAAGCTGTGAGTGGCTTTGTGTTTCAGGAAATACTGCCCTGAATGGAACAGCAGAAGGAAAATGGGTGAGGTCCAGGGATTCTTTTTAAAGATGAAACTGTAATACCAGCATGTACCACAATGATGTAATTGCCTAGTTAAAAGTAAATAATCATCAAGCGTTTGGCTAAATTTCTCAAGTACAATTTTTTCGCAACAATTATTGGAAAAAAAACACTACAAATGTAATATGGTTCCTTTGCGTTTCAACTCTTCGCTTATGGTTTGTAACCTTAATACTAGAATTACCAGATCCAACGAAAAACTTGTAAATCCGGCCCACCTTAAATTCATTCGCACCTTTCCGTCAGCGTCTTTTGTCTTCTAAATGTGTCAATAAGCCTAAGCAGTAAGCAAGCTGCTATACCATCCCCCCTGCTATACCATCCCCCCACCGCCTCAGAACGGGCAAGAAGTTCTCCCAGTTCCTGCCTTGATTGATTATCTGGGAGTGAGCTACTCGGAATTGTAGGGGAAATAATTTGATGTGTGTTTTGTGTCTATAACAATCGATGTAAACACATCGTTAAAACAGAAACGTTTTTCATGTTTTAGTAATAAATGAAAAAATGTAGACATGAACTGTATAATGTGTGAAGGCTGATGGTCAAATATCAGATAAACACTTTCACAAAAGGTGCAAGTACAATACGTACAGCTTCTGTGGTGCTGTGGTTAGAACTGCCGATTTATAATCCGGAGGTCACGAGTTCGAAACCAGCTCCCCAGCAAATATACCGTATTGAGTAGTGAGCTGCTCTTATTGTTAATATTACACAATAAAAACATACATTTGATTTGTGTCTGTTACAGCCAGTGTAAATTTATAGCTTTATAGCACTTTATAAATTTATAGCACTTGTAAAAGTTTGCGTTATCTTTTTTCACTTTAATTTTCTCAGTCGCGATCATGATAGAACACCCATCCTCCCGCTCCAGATCTGACGTGGTTACTTTTTATCTGAAACTGGGAATAACTGTAGATGTGAGTGGTGTTTTGAGATAATGGAACTGGAAATTCTCTTCTCTGAAGGGATAAAAGCTGACACACAAATGCTGGTGAATCTGCCTTCTTCGTATCTCACCGTCACTTGAATTCTTTTTTTATTCAGTTTTATTTTAGTGTTCCTGCTTACGCTGAATTAACATGCACCTTATGGTCCATGATGTCAAAGCTGCACTGACAAAAAAAACAGAGACATAGGTATCTATATCTATACTAATTAATAAAAGGCAAAGCCCTCACTGACTGACTGACTGATTCACTCACTCACTCATCACTAATTCTGCAACTTCCCGTGTAGGTGGAAGGCTGAAATTTGTCAGGCTGATTCCTTACAGCTTACTTACAAAAGTTAGGCAGGTTTCATTTTGAAATTCAACGCGTAATGGTCATAACTGGAACCTCTTTTTTCACAATATACTGTAATGGACGGCAGCTCGATGGCCGTGGGAGGAGGAGTTGAGTGTCACGTCATCACGCCTCCCACGTAATCACGTGAAAAGACTGTGAACGCAGTAGGGAGAAATGAAGGAGGAGCCGCAAACAGCGAACAACAAAAAATTAATTAAACAATTGAGAAGGGAGTGAAACAATAAGAAGCGAGCGAGTGAAGCATACAAGCATCTTCATGAGGAAAACAAAGCACGGTGTAAAACGTAAGTTTAAATTAAGTTTATAGAAACGCTCCCGCTGCGGATTGCAACAACATATTCGCGAGATAAAAGAACGCAGTAGGGAGAAATGAAGGAAGAGCCGC